>NC_141043.1:7043333-7196666 GCF_052040795.2 Danio rerio
TGCAAACGGCGCAAAATGCTGCAGCACGTCTGTTAACTGGTACTCACCAGTGTGGCAAATATGACCACATTTTCCTGTGTTAGCTTCGCTTTATTGGTTGCCAGTGCATTTTAGAATTTAGTTTTTTCATTTCTTTTTAAATCTCTAACTGGTTTTGCCCCACCTTATAACACTGAGCTGATACACCCCTACAAGCCCAACTCATTCTCTGATCGGCTTCTTCTGATGTGCCAAAAATAAAGCATAAGATTAGAGGGGACGGTGCTTTCGCTGTGGTAGATCGATTGGCCTCTGCCCATTAGACAGAACTCTTGTTTGTTTTCATTTAAATCAGCTCATAAAACTCTTTGACACCTGGGGTCCGTTCTTCGTACGTGGATTACTCAGTAAACTGGATTTGGATATTGACGATTTGACAAGATCCAGGATCGTTTCGTTCTTCAAAGCTGATCCGAGAGTTGTTGTCATGGCAACAGTTCTGCTAGGTCAAACCTGATCGGGAGCAGGTTCAATTCACATAAACAGGATTAGATCGGCTCAGTTCAAGCAAAGATAATACAGTAAGTATGTTCCGAATTCTGATATTTTCTTACAGTAGTAGTTATATACACTTGGGAAAATGGTACATATTTTTTAACTATATATATAAAGTTATAGTCATTATTAATAAAACGTATGCAATCTGCACCCTCGAAATGAAAGTACAAAGACAAAACTTATTGATATGAACTTTTTAGATCGCTTTAGTACAAATTGTGTATAATAGAAATGCACAATATGTGACTTTTTTTAAAGCAATAATACATTTATGCAGTCATAAACATATTTTGTTAATATGCCAGTGATTTGATGCTTCACAAAAGTTGCAGACACCTTTACCAATATGAAAATGCTTTTGTAAACAACCAGTTATTCTTTACACCGATTAAAAAACGGCTACTATTATAAAGAAAATCTTTTCTAAATGTAGAACTAAATACATTGATTTGCATTGAAATACATGATGAATAATCTTGTCTTGACAAATGAAAGTGTAAAGCCTGCAGCTCACAACAAATGTGGAAAGTTCTTGCGTGTCATATTTAACAAACCGCTAATTTGATGTAATTTTGCTCACATGGATAATTGAATATTAATCAGATGATGTCATCACGCTGCTGTGCCGTCAGCCAATCGTTGCATTGCTGATCATGATTATGAGGATCGATAGATCTGTCCTTCATAACACACGTAGCGATCTCAGATCAGTTCATCCAGACATTCTAATCTGATTCGCGAACTTGTTTGAAGAACCAAATTAGCGAGAGATCAGTTATCAAGATTAAAAGATCCAGGATCTGCCAAATAATCTCAGATCATTTAAGCGAGTTACGAAGAACGGACCCCTGATCTTAATAACTGTTTTTTTTAATTCATATGCACTTTTTTAGGTAGTTTAGCTACATTTTATTTTGTATTTTATTTACTATTATACTTATTTTGTTTTATGTTTCTGTACAGCACTTTGGCTAACTTCTGTGTTTTTAAAATGTTCTATAGCTAAAGTTTGCCTTCATTTGACTTAACTTTAGTTCGATAATTATGTACCCTCGTCCCCCTTTTTTATGATTATTTTATTTAATTAATTAATTTTTTTCTCATTTAATTCGTCTTGTTAAATAATATCCCAAAATAATGGGATTCTGTTGTGTTATTAAACTGTGCATGCTGTTTTTTTATTAATAAAGCAAAAATAAATAACACGCACACACACACACACACACACACACACACACAACTCAAAAGAGAATGTTATATAGCCTGGCTATCAACTATTTTCTCGGAGATTATCTGTTTTTGAGAGAGCAAATTAAAGGTATAGTTCACACAAAAATAAAAAGTTTGTTATTAATTGCTCATTCTTGTGTCGTTCCAAAGCCCTGAGATCTGAAAGTCCAAAGCTGTACCAAAAACCTCATTAGACCAAAAACAGACCATGTCTTTACTGGTTCAATCAGAATATTATCAAGCTACAATTATACTTTTGAAATTACAGCTTTATTCAATAGTTCCTTCCTATCAGTGTCAGTATATTGTGCATGTTCACAAGAGTGTTTCTCTGTGCACTGATATACCCCATTTGCCAACAAGAAGCTTCCTCTGTTTGCAGTGTGATTGAGTGCAACACGTAACAGCACAGTGTTTTCGTGAACGTGTCCCCTAAACTGACACTGAAAAGAAGAAACTGTTGAACTCTCTAAAAAATTATGGTTGTTGTGTGTTCAAGCTTATATAAAAAGAGCTGAAACACAATTCTTAATTTGGGGGGGGATAAAGTAATTTTTAGTTCACCTAAATCATTCATTTCATTTTCTTGTCAGCTTAGTCCCTTTATTAATCCGGGGTCGCCACAGCGGAATGAACCGCCAACTTATCCAGCAAGTTTTTACACAGCGGATGCCCTTCCAGCCGCAACCCATTTGGGAAACCTAAATCTTTAAAAATTAATAAGTTAACTTAAACAAATTGATTGTCTGGAACCCAGCATTTTTTTCAGTGTATAAAGGCTCTGTTTACCTTGTATGGGCGCACGAATGTATTCTCATAGCTTGATAATATTCTGATTTATTCCCCAAAGCACATGGTATGTTTTTGGATGTTTGTGTTGTTTTTCTGGACTTTGAATAAGTTGGGAACTCTCTATGGAGGATGAAAAAGCTCTACGATTTCACCTCAATCTTAATTTGTGTTCTGAGGATGATCGAAGATCTCAGGGGATTAGAACAAGATGAGGGTGAGTAATTAATAACATAATTTTTTATTGTTGGGTGAACTATGTCTTTAAGAAACCTATGTCTTTCTTCTCCCATGTGTAGTTTCACTTTGCAGCTTGCTCTTGTAAACTGACCTTGAGGCAGATGCATGATTCCCACACTGACGCCTGAAACCAGATCACCAAGTCCATTCTCTCGGATGGAATAACAGGGGATCCAGGACAGAACCGGCACCAACGCTAGAATCCAAACCCTCCACTGTCCCACAGTGCACCTACATCAGACAGTGAAAGAATATACACAGTAAAAAAACTGTAAAAATGCTACAGTAAAAATCTGTAACCTGGTTAACAGTATGTTTCCTTAATACTGTATACACAGCAAATAACCGTAAATTGACTTTCCCATAATTTCCTGCATGGCATGTCACTTTTTATACTTTTTGTTGGCATCACTATAGATCTTTTTTATATAGACATTTATATTACATCTAATATTGATAAACAATGTTTATTTCATGACTTTAATTTTATGCGTGTTACCGTACTGGTGTTTAGTAGCTGTTTGAATGAAACTGAGCACCTTCTTTACACTAATACTCTTTTCTGCTTGTGGGAAAAGTTGGTTGTGATGAGGACTGGTTCATTATGTAACTTTCTCATCACCAACTGTATATGGCTGTGTTAACGTGTCTATCTGTGTAACAAAAGATTTCTAGATGTTCATAATTCAAATTACAGACCATTATAAATGAATGAAATACGGTAGTTTACTGTAAGAATGAGAAATTACTTTATGGTTTGTACCATATTTTTAACGGTGAAATACTGGCAACCATAGCTGCATTTTTTTACTGTAAATTTTACGGATTTATTTTTTACAGTGTTTAAGAAGCTTTAAAAAAATGTTAAACATGTCATTTATGCTTTTTGACTACTAAATTTACTTTAACCATACAAATGAAAACCACTGAAAAAATATTTAAACTCTGTGGACCCGGTACCGTGTCCGTGACGTCATCGACTTTCGCTTTTTAGATTTAAAGGGCTAGCGTTGCACCAGACCCCCGTAAGTGGTGTCGTTTGAAAGTGTAGAATCTATATTTTATGTACATATGCATCACTGTGGTTTTTATCCTACTGTATAAAAGTTATTTACACTTAAATACACAGTATTTTGGATACTCGAGCTGGGTATTTTACATTGGTTCATTTTCATATTTTCCATATGATACGTGTACAAGTTATAGCTCAAATGAAAGCTTTTGCCGGTGCTCATACAGTTCTAGCATTCTTTTTACTGAATTATATTCATATGCCAAACAGTTGTTGAATAAATTGTGGTGTTTCCATGGTGCAGAAATGTAAACAATACATTCATGATCACTAAGCAGCCCCAGATAGCACAGACAGCTGTCATCTCTTATCTTATGCTGTGCCCTTCAGGGCCATTCTCCTCTGTTTTTGAGGTGATGTGCATAAGTAATCCTTTTATATGTCTGACGTGGTCCAAACACAGTGAATTATGTTTGATCAAACAAAAGAATAGTGAAATATGTAAACAAGGATCGGTCCCTGTGGCTTGTACAGCACCCCTCATCAGTTGGAATGCAATAACTTTTGCATAGATTATGGTAGAGACCTTTTTCTTTTTTCCTATGATTACAGACATATGCAGGAACCACCAAAATTAATTACAGCACGCTAGACCACACAGAACCTAAAAGGTACACTTTCAAATTTGAGTTTATAAAAAAGAAAAATGCAAAAAGCGCCTCTTTTTTTAGGTGTTTATTATAACACAGACAACATATACAGTTATTTTAAACACTTTCAATAGTGTTTTATGAAAATTCAAAGGGGTTTCTTTAAAATGACACCAATTTTTTTTTTTTTTTATAAAAATAACAGACAAAGTAGTTTATTACAAGGTTTTTGTACTCTAATATACAACACCAACACAGACAATATATCACTAAACTATTAAAAATGTTAATAAAAATCACTTTTTAAAAAACTTTTTAAAGTCAAAAGTTGTTGGAAGAAAGATCAAGGTCCATTAATGTAATTCAAAAGGAGAAATGAATGGACTAAGTACTAAAAAAGGTACTAATTTACAGATATTTTGAAAAAATAAGCACAAAAATCTAATCCAGATAAATTAAAATGGAAGAAATTGCTGCACTTAAGGAAATCATAGAATTTAGGTAAAATATGCAAGATTTCATAACATCCTGTTGCATGACTTTATTTATATGCAAGTAAAATGACTAACAGTATGTAGCTCAAACATCCGCTGCGTAAAACATGTGCTGGATAAGTTGGCGGTTCATTCTGCTGTGGCGACCTTGAATTAATAAAGGGATTAAGCTGAAAAGAAAATGAATGAATGAATGAAATGCACACACTCATATTTCTTTACCTCAAAGAGTCACGGATCTTCTCCTTTAAAGAAGGCTCTGGGATTTCCCTCTGCCATTGTGCTACGTCCTCTAGTTTAAGTTCATCCAGAATGATCCTATCCATGCAGTGTTTTTCTCCAGCATGTTTAGAGACCCCACTGCTTGTATTGTTCCTCATGGTACAGTCCGTCAATGTGCCTAGATCTACAGGGGTTTTAATAACTCAATCCTCTCCCATGGGTTATAACTTGGATTCAGATGCTTTTCTCTTCCTTGAGAGTGAATCTGTGAAGAATCTCCATTTAACTGAGGATAATCTATGGTTTTCTAAGCCAGGACGACACAGAAGAAGGAGCCATCTATTGAAGCAGTCAAAGTCTTCCTAGAAGTGGAATTTCTGTTTGTGAAATGTCCAACTGAGATGTTTCTTTCTCCTATCAGAGTCCTTGAGTTCTTATCAGCGTCTTCAGAGGTCCGTCCTTACAGCACACCCACCGCAGTCCCATAAACACGAGCATGCCAAATGAATCACACTCCTGTAAATTAACTCCTGACACCTCACGTACTCACAAACGCACCAACAAAAACAGTGTTTACCTTTTTGCTGTGTTGCTGATAAACAGTTTTAAGGAGAGTATTGTTTTTCTTACAGTAATAATATATAATAATTATTATTATAATAGGGGTGACATGTTGGCTCGGTGGTTAGCACTGTCGCCTCACAGCAAAAAGTTTGCTGGTTTGAGTCTGGGTCAGTTGGCATATCTGTGTGGAGTTAACTTGTTTCCTCCAGGTGCTCCGGTTTCTCCCACAGTCCAAAGACATGTGCTATTGGTAAATTGAATTAATTTATTTGTAGTGCATGAGTGTGCATGTGTTGTGATGGGAGTGACACAAACAACTGAAGTTTTGGATCCACATGCAGGTTTATTTAAAGTCAGGCAAGCGATGGTCAACACAGGTGCAAACAGGTATTTGGAGACAATCCAGAATCACAGTTAAATACAGGCAAGAGATCCGAAAGGCAGGCGGCAGGCAAAGACAAAGAGGCTAACAAGGCTAACGGTCGGTACATGGGATAACACGACTGGGAAATGCGTTGTAATGCTACTGTAAAAGATAACAAGACTCTTCAAACTGAAAGGGTGAATGTGTGGCCTAAGTAGTGAGTGCAATCAGTTTCTGACAATCCTCAGGTGGTGCGAATGTAATCAGTCTAGATGAGTTAGCATGTGTGAGTGTGACCGGAGAGCATGTATGAATATGTAGTCCAGGAAAAGGCGGAAGTGTAGTCCATGGTTATTGTGTGGGAGAACCAGCGATCGCTGGTTATCGTAACAGCATGTGAGAGGGTATGAGTGTTTTCCAATACTGGGTTGCATCTGGAAAGGCATTTGTTGTGTAAAACATTTGCTGAATAAGTTGGCGGTTCATTCCGCTGTGGCAAGTCTTGATTACTTCAAGGACTAAGCCGAAGAAAATTGATTGAATGAATAAATAATTATAATAATAATATTAATAATTGATTTTAATATTTTATTGGGACATGTAAGCACATATTTGTAATTCCAGTACTTGAAAAAACTCAACTGGGATTTTTGTGATATTTATTCATTCATTTTCTTGTCGTCTTAGTCCCTTTATTAATCTGGGGTCGCCACAGCGGAATGAACCGCAAACTTATCCAGCAAGTTTTTATGCAGCGGATGCCCTTCCAGCCGCAACCCATCTCTGGAAAACATCCACACACACATTCACACACTACGGACAACTTAGCCTATCCAATTCACCTGTACCGCATGTCTTTAGACTGTGGGGGAAACCGGAGCACCCGGAGGAAACCCATGCGAAGGCAGGGAGAACATGCAAACTCCACACAGAAACGCCAACTGAGCTGAGGTTCAAACCAGCGACTCATCGACCTTCTTGCTGTGAGGCGACAGCACTACCTACTGCGCCACTGCTTCGCCATTTTTGTGATATTTTGACATGATATAGGTTTTATGTATGGGAAATCCAAATATACTTATGAACCTGTGTCACAAATATAGTTTGCATACATTTTTAAAAATAAAGGTACACGAGCTGTCACTCCACGAGCTGGCATCTTTTCAAAAGGTACACATTTGTACTTAAAGGGTCCGTATTTGCAGTGGTGTAAAGTAACTCATTTCAAATACGCAAATTACTGTAACTGAGTAGTTTTGCTCAGAAATTGTAATTTACTAAGTAGTTTCATGAATGTGTTTTACTCTTCCTTGAGTACATTTTAGTGCAGTATCAATACTTTTACTCTACTACTTTCCTTCAACCTGCAGTCACTGCTTTATTTTTCTTGTCTATGGGGATTAGAAGAATCGGTCCTGTGATTCCTGTCCAATCAAATCGCATAAAGAAGGTAAATCGCCACATAATGAGCCACTCAAGACATGGGCGCTTCACAATCGCAGCAAACTGTATGGAAGCATTACAAGTGTCTAAGAACAAGTCGAAAATCGTCACACACAGTGAGCCAGAGATTGTTTAGATGCATGTCACTGGTGAGAAGATGACAGATGAGTACTGTATAATGACCTTAAACATGCAGCAGATGCAAGACGTCAACATGATGCTAGAATGACGTTGTACCCCAGTGTCAACGTCTAATGATGTTACAGCTGGACGTTGTGAGGACGTTATCAGCATGACGTCTATCAGATATTGGATTTTGGTTGCCAGACCTGATGAATAAATGTCAGTATTTGACATCAATATGATGTTGGTTTAAGATTTTGGCTCAACGTTGGATTTTGGTTACTTTCCAACACAACCTAAAGTCTAAATATCAACGTGATTTGATGTCGTTATTGGACATCAAAATAACGTTATCCTTAGACGCTAGCTAGCCGGAGCAAGCTGAACTGCCGCTCTAGGCAAAGGACGGTTGCGCCGCCCTCAACCCTAAAGTGAAAGCATGGGTACCTCACTAGACGCGGATATAACTAAGGGCGCGGGTGTTGAGGGTAGTGTCGCGGACACCGCCTTTTCTATTCGGCCGCCCTACGCGGATATAGGGCGCAGGTGATGAAAGTAGTGTCGGGGACACCGCCCTCTCTATTCGGCCGCCCTACACGGATATAGGGCGCGGGTGATGAGGGTTAATGTCGGGGACACCGCCCTCTATATTCGGCCGCCCTACATGGATATAGGGCGCGGGGGGTGAGGGTAGTGTCGGGGACGCCGCCCTAGATGGCTGCTTAGGTCGCCTCTATGGACGCGCCGACCCTGGTGGTCACCTGACATCACAACCTAAATCGAACCTAATATGTCTTATGACGTTGTGTGCCTGCTGGAGAAAAACTAATTGCACCACAGAATGTTACATTTACACACACATCCACAAATTACAAGTAAACCCATCAGCTTTTCACATCGTAATACTCACTACTCACTACTCTTGAGTACTTTAGAAAGGGCTACTTTTTACTCATACTTTGAGTAATATTCACAGCAGATACTTTTACTCTACTTACACTACATTTTTAGGCAAGTAATGGTAATTTTACTTAAGTATGATTTTTAGGACTCTTTCCACCATTGCAAATTGGTACCTTAAAAGTAAATATTAGTATTACGGGAACACTTTTGTACTTTTTAGGTACTAATATGTTACCATATACCGAGCCATATATCAGCTTTCTAAATGAAGATATGCAGTGAGAAACACTTCGGTTGACTTTACTACTTTGTTTTGTTTTGTTTTTTTCAGTACATTTAGGCACACCTGTCCAACTGCTCATTAATGCAAATTTCTAATCGGTCAATATTGCAGCAACTCAATGCATTTAGACTTGTGGACATGGTCTAGACCAGTGATGGGCAAACTCGGCCCTGGAGGGCCGGTGTCCTACACCAGGGGTTCCCAAACTTTTCAGCCCGCGACCCCCAAAATAACAATGCCAGTGACTCGCGACCCCCAATATCCTCTGAGGTGGTTATAAATACAGAAACCTTGCATGCAATGATGCAGACACACCAATTAAATTTGTGTCAGTGCTTTAAATGTGCCAGAAAGTATAACCTGATGTTATAAAATCAAAATGCATCTGACGCTATTGCTGCCTTTAATATAATGTAATTACCCCAGGGGTCGCAATCCAATAGAACTAGTAACTATAAGCTACTATAGTAACTATATAGTATATAGTAACTATAAACGACTATTCTTATTTTCAGTATAGTTATGAATAAAATGTTAATTCTTATGGTTTAATAAAAATAAATCGATTTTTGGAAATCACCAGGCGACCCCCTTTCATTGCCCCGCGACCCCTCGGGGGGTCCCGACCCCCACTTTGAGAACCATTGTCCTACACAGTTTAACTCCAACTCTAATCAAACACACCTGCTTATAGGTTTCTAGTGATCTTGAAGACACTGATTTGCTTGTGCAGGTGTGTTTGATTAGTGTTGCAGCTAAACTATGCAGGACACCGGCCCTCCAGGACCGAGTTTGCCCACCCCTGTTCTAGACCAATGGTGAGCAAACACCTGAAGGGCCGGTGTCCTGCACAGTTTAGCTTCAACTCTCCAACACACACCTGCTTACAAATTTCTAGAGATCTTGAAGGCACTGGTTAGCATGTTCAGGTGTGTTTGATTAGTGTTGCAGTTAAACCAGGGGTCACCATCCTTCTGGAAACTGAGAGCTACTTCTTGGCTATAGTTTAATGTGAAGGGCTACCAGTTTGATACACACTTCCTAATAACAAATTTGCTCAATTTACTTTTAATTATAAGTTATTAATAATTAATGATATTCATCTA
The DNA here is from genome assembly GCF_052040795.2 of Danio rerio. Classification (NCBI taxonomy): domain Eukaryota; kingdom Metazoa; phylum Chordata; class Actinopteri; order Cypriniformes; family Danionidae; genus Danio; species Danio rerio. Next base: position 7,053,294 of record NC_141043.1, read on the forward strand.
TGTGAAGACACTGATCATGTTAATGATTTCTCACAATAGTTGTCAACAATGATTGGAAACAGATAAACATCAACCAATGCAAGTGTGATTTAAAAAAAATTGCTTCAAAAATATTAGATGCAGCTTACTGGTGTGTGGTGCTATGGTAAGTTAATTTTATAACAGGCCCACAGGCAACTCATGTGATCCTCGCGGGCTACCTGGTGCCCGTGGCCACCATGTTGGTGACCCCTGAGTTAAACTATTCAAGACACCGGCCCTCCAGTACCCAGTTTGCCCACCCCTGGTTTAGACGATCTTTTGCAGTTCAAATCGAGCGTCAGAATGGTGAAGAAAGAGATTTAAGTGACTTTGAACGTGGCTGTTGGTGTCAGACGGGCTGGTCTGAGTATTTCAGAAACTGCTGATCTACTGGAATTTTCACGCACAACCATCTCTAGGGTTTATTTAAAGGGTAAAAATATGTCAACAGTCAATGTTACACTTTTGCTTGAAATATGTTAAATTAGGATGGCATGGTGGCTCAGTGGTTAGCACTGATAGCTCACAGCAAGAAGGTTGCTGGTTCGAGTGCCGGCTGGGCCACTTGGCATTTCTGTGTGGAGTTTGCATGTTCTCCCTTATGTTCTTGGGGGTTTCTTTCAGAAGCTCCGGTTTATGTGTTATAGGTGAACTGAATAAACTAAATTGGTCATAGTGGTGCGGTGGCAGAGTGTATTGCGATGTCGCCCCACAGCAAGAAGGTCGCTGGTTCAAGCCTCAGCTGCCTCAGTTGGCATTTCTGTGTGGAGTTTTCATGTTCTCCTTGTGTTTGTGTGGGTTTCCTCCGGGTGCTTCAGTTTCCCCACAGTCCTAAGACACCCGCTTTAGGCTAATTAGCTAAAATTGTCCATAGTGTATGTGTGTGAATGGGAGTGTATGGATGTTTCCAAGAGATGGGTTGCAGCTGGAAAGGCACCTGCTGCATAAAACTGGAAAAGGTGGTGGATCATTCCGCTGTGGCAACCCCTGATTAATAAAGGGACAAAGACAAAGCTGAGAAGAATGTTATTTAATATAACCCTGACTGTGTTAAAGGATTAAATTTAAGGTGTTAAGTTCACAATAATTTACCTTTGTCTGTTTGTTCTTATTTGCTTTAAATAAAAAAAATCTAATAGTTATATTAGCTGGCTTAATTTACTTATTTTTCATGCAAAAATATATGTTCTCTCTGAATAACAAATAATGTATATTGAAGCTGCAGTTACACTGATATTGTTTTTGGGAAGGATTGAGGTCAGTAGTCTCGTTTATTACAGTCTGGCTGGCACTGATGCGTGCCACCGCTTGACAGCATGGCTCCGCCCCTTATACTCACGTCACCATGTGGTAAATCCCATCAGTGATGCCGGTCCTCAGCATAATAACCAGATGCTTGAGACATTCTTTCCCACCAGTTTGTCTAAGGAAATATAAGGAAATCTGTCTTACCCGACACAGCGATTAAAACCCGACTGTCTGCTGACAGGTGAGCTTCACCTCTCCTCTCAATGGAGCTCCAGCAGTTCAGCGCTCAAGCACACACAGCGGAGGACCAGACCTCATCACGGGTGAAGAAACATCTCCACAAACACAGCCTCAAGCGTCGGTTTGAAGTGCTGGAGACGCTGGGCAGGGGCACCTACGGAAAGGTCAAGCGCGCGGTGGAGAGACAGTATGGAAAGACGGTGAGCCAAATAGATTATATATGCTTTTCTAAAAATATATTGTTTTGTTTTTGTTTTTATGTTATGCGGTTTTTGCTGTTTACCATTATCAAACATTGATAAGAAAAATCTGTATGACTATTGTTGATATTCTAAGCAATAAACGGCGTTTTAGAAAGTAAAATTAATTATTGAAACAACGAATAATTTTATTTTAGTTAAACTAAATTATGTTATGGGTTTAACTGTAATGATAACACTAAAACAGTGTGAAATGCAGTATATTTACACTAAATCAATGTACAATATTTTACCTTAGTATGGTTTTACATAATATATATATATATATATATATATATATATATATATATATATATATATATATATATATATATATATATATATGTGTATATATATATATATATATATATATATATATATATATATATATATATATATATATATATAAATAAATAAATAAAGAGTTATTGGTAATTGACAAACGTGATTCCAATGTTGTAAAATAAAAACATGATTCAAATAAAAAATGTAAAAGAAATATGCAGGGATTTCCATACTGGGGACCCAGAGGGAGTAACAATATATTGATTTTGTTTCAGATTTGTTTAAACTCGAAACTACAAAAGATAGGGAAAAATGCTATAATATATGAATGACCTTAAATATCATTGCAGGAATGATTTTGCTATATGCATTGACACTTTCAGATACATATTGCATCATATTTAATGTTTCAAATCTGATTAGTTTTAAAACCACAGGATTTTGCTTTAATTAGTTCTGGTGTTCAATTCTGAATTAGATCACGATGAAATTGCACCTTATAATTTGTCTCACCGTTGAATACATAATGAAATGTCAGAAGTCATAATGAAACAAGTTCAGGTGTGTCTGAGAGATGCTGCTGATATAGGAAAACATATCCACGTTATTGTTGATACACTTTATAAATGAATATAATATGTTAATAATACAGCATCATATCATAATTCTACACTGTAAAAAATCCTGATTGCCTAAATTTTTTTGGCCGAATTAAATAAACCCTGTGAGTCAATTGAACTGATATTATGTTAAACTAATAAAACAGCTTGAGTAACTTATAAAATTAAGTTAGAACAAGGTAAACTTAGTTTAATAAGTTACAATGACCTAAACATATGCTGTCAGGACTAATTGACTATATAATGTTTAACAGTTTAATAATAGAAAATTATTATAAAATAATAGATTGAAATGATTATGCTATAACAGCAATGTGAAGTTTATTTATAAATTAATTTCGAGAGGATCACGTGCTTTATTCAATTTATGATTCACCAATCAGACAAATCCTAAGCCACTTTAAATACCCTAAGTTCCATATAGCAGCCATCTTCGTTTTAAAGAATCCCCTCTTCCACCCCCACTCCTCCTTTTTTCCTAGATGGGTGGCACAGTGGCCCAGTGGTTAGCACTATTGCCTCACAGCAAGAACGTCACTGGTTCTAGTCCTTACCAAGCCAGCCCACGTTTCTCTGCAGAGTTTCCCACGGGTTCCCCGGTTTCCTCCCACCATCCAAAAACATGCAACTTAAGTTAATTGACTAATTCAAATCAGCACCATAGACATGCTTCTAGTACGTAGTTATCTCTTAAGAACAATCACTATCTGTTCATTAGCTACTACAGCAGGGGAGTTCTCGAGATCTACCTGAGCTCAATCTCCCCTCTCGCCCTGCAAACAGGAGGGAGCCCCGGGCTCGAGGATCTTAAGAGCTCAGGGCTCTCTCCCGGGACAGCATGCCAAACAAGCTTCATAATGATTCATCAGCTAAGTGTGAACTCTTAAAACAAACGTTAGTTAGTTTGCACGATCGGTGGAGTGGGAAGAACAGACAATATTAAAATGACCTGAAGTAAGTATCACTAAATAGAGCCAATGGCTTAATTTCAGTTTTGATTACTGTAACTTAGAAATGTTTAAATGCTTAATTTCCCCATGCTGATAAGACTATCCACCATCCCTCCCTCAGGTCTGACAGTGTGTCAGTCATTCAGCACGTCTTTACCTTGCTGGTCTACTCAGTTAATAAATCTTGAGGTCCTCCAGTAGGTGCTTTGTGTTTTGTACGCACATGTCTACAGTATGTAAGCACACTTAATTAAATACTTAACCACTCATTCATCGCTCAGTCTGTCAGTTAACAAGAGATATACCCCCACAGCCTGCCGTCCGCACTCTTTCACAGCCTGAAAACATATCGGATTAATGGAAAAAATGAAGCAATCTCGCTGTCCAATCAGATTAGAGCAGCGGCTGAGCCCCTCTCTCACTCTGTCACTCATCTGGACTCAGAGGTGAAGAATTCTGGAATCCAGGAGAGCCGAAGCATTGTTGGGATTCCTGCAGACAAACACTGATGGCATTCAGCAGGAGCCAGGCGGTGTGTGCATGTGTCAGAGGAGCGAAGCGTCTCTTTATGCCTTCAGACTGGGGTCAGAGTTGCCTGGCAGCTTCCCAGATGGCATTGCCAGAGCCGCCATACAGACACAGACATGAGGTTTCAGTGACATATGTCATACATTTATACTTTACATTTATACACGCGTTTCTATATAAGCATGAGCAAATTCCATTGGAAATGACATGGTTTACCTATTTAGCTACAGCATGACTTCAGTTAATGAATTTCAAGGAATTTTGGAATTGTAAAAATGTAATGGCTTACAATGGAGCTTTGTGTTCGCTGGTCCTAAAACTCACTGCATGCTATAAAACACTTACAGACTTCAACATGTGCCAGAAACTACACAATACCTTTGTGGTGAAATTAAAAAAGAACAATTCGAGGGACTCTTTTTCTAGCTACTAATGTTGGCTTTAACATACTACTACTGATAATAATAATAATTGTTATCATAATAAAATAATAGTACAGATTTTATTTTTCATTCATTCATTCATTTTCTCTTCGGCTTAGTCCCTTAATCTGGCATCACCACGGTGGAATGAACCGCCAATTTATCTACCACATTTTTACACAGCAGATGCCCTTCCAGCCGCAACCCATCTCTGGGAAAGATTTTAGTTTTTATAATAAAAAATAAATGACCTTTACATACAATCATGAGTTTCAATGAGTTGTTTCATGTAGGATAATTTATTGTTTATAGTGACAAGGAAGTTTCCAAATGCAGGTTTGTTCAATATTGAATGCAAGCAAGAAACGGTCACACAGGGGCAAACAAATGTATTCAGGCAAATCTAGAGTCATGGTCAAGGCATGCAGCAGACAACGTACATAAACAAAACAACAAAGCAAGGGTCTAACACGGCACGGCAAAACAAGGCAAGAAAACACATCGGCATGTTTACAAACAGTTAAACAAGACTCAGAACTGATGTGTGTGTGCGTATGCGTGTCCGTGTGTATGTGTGCTGGCCAAAAGAGTGCCCTATGCAAAATTTTACTGTTACTCACTGTTACTCACTGTTACTGTTACTGTTACTTGTTACTCTGCCCCCACAGAGTAACAAGAACACACAAACATACACTGTAAAAAATGTCTGTGATTTTAACAGTAAAAGTCTGTACAATCTACAGTAAAAACCTGGGAAATGATTAACAGCTCATTTCTGTAAAAAAAAAAAAAACGGAAAATAGCTGTAACAGATCAAACCTGCGTTTTTAAAAATCTAATCAGTGTCTGAAATCTCACCACACACCCTCATTCACTAGTCCCTAAATCAATTAGTTCAATCAATTAATCAATTAGTTTAGTCCACTAGACAGAGTGAATGACCACAAATGACTGAATGATGAACACCTGCTGTTAACAAGCACAATCACTGAAGGAAAGTACAGGAAATAAAACTACAGACACAGCCACTCGCCAAACCAACTGAATTAAAACAGAGGATTAAACAACTCCATTAAATAACAGCATTGGCAGCTTCACTGATTACAGTTTGACTTCAATTCTCTCATATCTGCAAGAATATTTGATAGTTAACAGAGGTTTAAATTTTTATTGAAAATGTTTCATTTGACCTCACCATCATGGAGATCAGAGGCTGCTTTAGTTGAGCTCCTGAACCTTTACTCTTCTATCTTAATGTTTCAATGGCTGTTATAACTGTGTATCTGAAACTCATCAGTTTTAGCAAGAAAGGCAATGAGAAACTCTACAGTGTGCACTTAATCATTACAGATATAATCTCTAGTATTTTATAAATTAAGCCATTGCAAATAGTTTCATTTGATATTGTTTGGGATATGATACAGCTTCCCATGGAGGTTCAACAAACACTTATCAAGAAATTAATGATAAATCTAATTAGTTTCCACAAAACTACTATAAAGTCACACAGACATCAAGACTTAGGATATGAACTTCAACCATGGTGCTTAATTCATTCATGCTGCAATGTATGCTGGGTGCCAGTGTAACCTCACCAGTCCTACACTGCCCAACCCACTCCGAGCTGGGATCGAACCGGTGACCTTCCGCATGGGAGTCGGTTGCTCTAACAAGGAGGCTAAAGACCATGGCCTCTAGTGTCAGTCGCCAGAGCACCTTTAGAGGTCAGAGGAGTGAGGTTTACCTGCACAGCACACACTAGCTGGCCTCTGTTACACTCACCCCCTAAACCTTACTCCCATCCGGGTCACGGCACCAATGTAACCTCACCAGTCCTACACCGCCCAACCCACTCCGAGCTGGGATCGAACTGGTGACCTTCCGCATGGGAGTTGGTTGCTCTAACAAGGACCTTTAGAGGTCAGAGGAGTGAGGTTTACCTGCACAGCACACAATAGCTGGGCTCTGTTACACCAGCACAGTACAAAAATCCTAGTGGAATCGCCCAAGGGAATCCTCCAGGTGCTCGTTTATTTCCCAGAGGGAATCAGAAAGCTGTTACTTTATTTTAATGCAAGGCAAGTTTATTTATATAGCACGTTTCATACACAGTGGCAATTCAAAGTGCTTTACATAAACAAGAATAAAAAAGACAAGTATAAGAAAATAAAAACAAATAATAAAAATTATTAAAAACAGATTAAATGTGTTAAAACGTATTATAAAAGACTGAAAAAGAAAAGAAAGACACAATAGTGTGATCTAGGAGCAATTTAAGAGCATTTATAAAATAAAAAAGATGAATGCAGTGCTACTCCATAGACATGTATTGAAGAAAAACTAAAATCTACAGGAAATCCAGCTAAATATCTGAACAAATTATTTTCCAAATTTGAAGTTGATATCTCAAAAAGTTTGCTTTCAGTAAGATTTTGTTTGTTTACCAGATAACATCAAAGTTCCATTGGTGACCAATGGTGCCCCCAATGTTTTGAGGAATAGGAACTGAATTTTTTTTATACTGGAGGACACCGTGCAAAGCGTTGAGTTTAAAAAAATCCAGCAAAGCTCGCCTAACTCGTTTTGCAGCAGAAAAATAAATCAAGGCTCACACAGGTCTCATTCCACATCTTGTGCTTTATTCTTCTTTCAGCAGTTTCACGATTTATTACAGAAAATAACTTAATCCGATCATCAATGAAAAAGAAAAAGAAAGTCCCGCGCACATGCGCTTGTTACACACATCTAAAGAAAGTTCACACATTCAAACACACACATAGACACACGCAAAGATGATCTCTCTTAAAGGAGCCGCACCCCATTTTCACTCGTTACAGACACTGGTCAGATTTTATTTTAGAGAGCAGGCAGGAGGCAGGTGCTTGTACGGGCGTGGCGTGGAGCCCATCCGCGAATCGCAGCACATTATGACGATGACCAATCAGAGTCACTTTAGGCCGGGGCTTTCAGAAGAACTAGGAAATATATCAGTCGTTTTCATGTTAGCTGATTAGCTGTATATAATCAAAGTGAGATATATGAAAAAATAACGCGATTTCCTTCAAGTGAAACATGAGCACACATTGCTTTGCATCTTATAAACACAACCAAGCCTTAAAATTACATTCTGGACCACCCCTTTAAAATGTAACCATAAATAGTCCCACAGGTTGTAGGATGACAGTAAATGCATTTTATTCCTTTACTCTTCTTAATTGACAAAAAAAAGTGGTAAAATCTGTGTTCAGAAGTCTTACACAGTAAAAAATTCTGGCTTCTGCACAATCAATTTGTGTTGGGACAACATGAAGGAATTAAGTTAAGTGGATTAAACATAAAACAATTTAGTTGTCTCCAAAAAAAATTGAGAATTGTGTTTGAGCTCATTTTAAATAAGTAATTTAAACAAACAGCAAACCTCATTTTTTAAACTTTCCAACAATATTATACATTAGCTTAGGTTTTAATTTACAAAACAGATTTAATGTAGTGTTTGAATAAAGTAAAGAGCATCACATCATTGACCAGTATGATTTAATAACGTGTTTGTTTACCTTGTGTGTTTCAGGTGGCTATTAAATCCATTAGAAAAGAGAGACTGAGGAATGATCTGGACAGAGCTCACATCCAGAGAGAAATTGAAATCACCTCTTCTCTGGTGCACCCAAATATCATCCGACTGTATGAGGGTAAATCACATGAACAATCCCACTGCGTGAATGTGTAATAATGCCAATGCTGAGGTTAATAAAGCAAAATATGAATGAAGCATTGTGTGTTCAGTGTTTGAGAGCAGAGAGAGGATAGTGATGGTGATGGAGTATGCGAGTGGAGGGGAGCTGTATGAATACATTCAGGACAAACAGAGACTTTCGGAGGATGAGGCCAGACACTTCTTCAGACAGATCACCTCTGCTGTGCATTACTGCCATCAGGTAAGTGATAATTCATCTCAAAATGCTATGAAATGTATTACTAATGTTATTTAGTTTTATCAACATTTTACCAGCTGAATGTACCTAAATGCGAATATATAATTGTTTAATATGCTATATAATTTTTTTTAAATATAGATATTGTATTTTTTTATTTAGTTTGACACCTAAATGATTATCAGAATGTTTTACTTCTACATTTTTATTAAAATAAAATAGTTGCTGTTTCCAACCCGGGCTCATTGTGGAAACGTAGCCCTGCGGACATTTCTGCAGACCGCGAGTTACGTCCCTGGAGGTACGTATTCGTGCGTTTTTTGTTTTTTGTGGATCCGCGAGAGGCTGCTCAGACCCGGCCGCCCTCCTTTTCTTCCTCCTCCTCCTTCCCTAAACCCGAGCGACGGTTTGCAAAAGCCGTCCAGAAAAAAAGAAAAAAAAAGCCCTCGTCTTCGATTTCGACCACGTTTTCGGATCCCGCCGCGTTCTCGCCCTTATTTTTCGGATTCTGTTTTTCATCTTACCTGATTTCTAGAACCGCTATTCCCCAGACTCGATCCCGGTTGTCGTCCCCGCGGCCAGCTCCTCCTCCTCCTCCGGGGCCTCCGCTCCGCCGACGCAACGCTGTGAGCTAAGCGGACAAACTGGTTGCATCGGGAAAGCCCTCCACTCGGAGGCGAGCCGTCGGCCGGCGAGCGCGGAGAGGAGGAGTGGAGCGGCGCCACACCGCCCCGTAGCGTTCGCTCGAAAAAAACTAAACGCGGCCGCACGTACCTCCGGCCACGTAAATCACGCTACGTTTCCAGAATGAGCTTGGGTTGGCTGTTTCTTATTGCATGCATCACCTAGAAAGCATTATAAGAACTTTCCGTGATAAATGTTTGACAATATGAGCCATATTAAAAACAACAAAAATTAGGGCACTCCAAAAACAATAATTATAATGGTGGTTGTAAATTACAATAATTATTGGAGTAGTATTCTCATAGTGTAGTAACATCTTTTCGATGTGATCCGGATTTTGCTCTTCAAATTGGGCTGTGCGATTTAGGGAAAATATCTAATGGCGATTTTTCGGACAGACGTTGCAGTTGTGATTTAAATTTAAAGTCAAGTTTCAGCTTAATAGTCTGTATCATAGCTTCTTACTGCAGTAAGTGTAGTTAAAAAAAGTGAAAACATATTACCTTAATCCAACATTTACTAGATTGAGTATCATTGGCAAAACTTCTCATTCAGCCACCTGTGGTGCATTTCAAGAGTTCACACTTAGCTGATGATTGATTATGAAGCTTGTTTGTTATGCTGTCCTGGGAGAGAGGCGTGAGCTCATAAGATCCTTGAGCCCAGGGCTCCCTCCTGTTGCAAGGTGGGAGGGGAGTTTGAGCTCAGGATCTCGAGAACTCCCCTGCTGTAGTAACCAATGAACAGTAAGTGATCTTGGGAGACAACTACATACTAGAAGCATGTCTATGGTGCTGATTTAGATTAGTCAATTGACTTAATTTGTTTTTGTTAGTTTTGTTAGTTTTTGGACGGTGGGAGGAACCTAGGGAACCCGGGGGAAACCCATGTGAGCACAGGGATAAAGTGCAAACTCCGCACCGAAACGTCTGCTGGTTTGGTAAAGCCTGGAACCAGAAACGCTCTTGCTGTGAGGCAACAGTGCTAAGCACTGGGCCACCGTGTCACCCATAGGAAGGAGGAGGAGGAGTAGGGGTGGAAGGGGGGTTTCTTCAAAACGAAGATAGCAGTGGAATATAACCCAGGGTATTTGTAACAGTTTAGGAGTCGTCTGATTGGAGCATTGTGAATTGGATAATGCGGATCTAGCCGCTAGCAATCATAAGCACGTGATCCTTTCGGAATTAGTTTATAAATAAACTTCACTTAGGTGCTGGTTGTTGTATTTCCTTGTGATGTGGCAACAATTCTGTGACAGCTCTTACAAATAACCTGTTTTTTTTGTTTGGTGTCTGTGACTTTGAAGTCACAATATTACCATATTACCAAAGTGCTGTTTTTCACTGATATTTATTTGTCTGTTAATGCTTCTGAAGCAGCAAATTTCATCATCCCGCACTCGTTCGGACTTTCATGCTTGTTTGTTTTTTATTGTTTTCCACTTAGTCCAGTTGTACAATTCTGATTGGGCAGAACGAATGTGTCTTCAATCAGTTGGCTAGTAAGACTGTTACACACAGACGGCAGTCACGCTTTTGTTCTGAATGGGAAAAATTAAATACAAATATCTTTCATAAGCTAATCGCAACATTTCAAATCCCGATTGCAATTCGATTTTGATCAATCGCATCCAAATATAATAATTCAGCACGTATACATACATTCATTCATTCATTCATTCATTCATTCATTTTCTTGTTGGCTTTATTAATCCGGGGTCGCCACAGCGGAATAAACAGCCAACTTATCCAGCACGTTTTTACGCACGTTTTTACGCAGCAAATGCCCTTCCAGCCGCAACCCATCTCTGGGAAACATCCATCCACACACACACACACACACACACACACACTCATACACTACGGACAATTTAGACTACCCAATTCACCTGTACCGCATGTCTTTGAACTGCGGTACAGTCCAAAGGAAACACCCAGAGGAAACGCACGAGAACGCAGGGAGAACATGCAAACTCCACACAGAAACGCAGAAGCTCTAACCAGCGACCCACTGACCTTCTTGCTGTGAGGCAACAGCACTACCTACTGCGCCACTGCGTCGCCTGCATGTATACATAAATGTATTTATTATATAGTTTGGGTTTACATTTAGTTTTTTTGTATAATATAAAACCTCTTGTTGTTCTTCAGAATGGTGTGGTTCATCGAGACCTCAAACTGGAGAATATACTTCTGGACAAAGACTTAACTGTGAAGGTAAATGGTCCTAATGCAAACTGACTAAGAAATTAATTTGTTCATTAGCATAAATTTATAGAGACCAGTTGTTTTGCATTTAGGTATTAGGTGCAGGGGATCAAACTACATATATATATATATATATATATATATATATATATATACTCTAAACAGATTATTACAACAAATATTGCTGCAAGCGGCAATTAAGGGGCCAAGAAAAATAGAGATAGAATGAAATTGTAACAGCCTGATCTCATGATGAAATGCAACTATTCTGTGTATTTGCAAAGAAGTGGCTGATTTTTATGAATTTGTATGATTTCATTTTTACAAAAAGGTTTATTTTTTAAAGGAAGGTTGTTATATTTTTAAAGGTAGAATGTCCACAAACCCCACCTTTAAACTCAACCGTCATTATAGAATGAGTAAATTATATTAAAATGTAGAAATGAACACATATTAGCCACTAAATAAAAAAAGTGTTGGATGTAAGTATGACATGGAAACTCACATCTATAGCAAAAATGAACAATTAAAGATATTTTAAGAAAGTTAGTCAAAATGGTAAATAAAGCCACTAGTAATATGATTGAAACTGATCATGTAACGTTTGTATGGGTAATTTTGAGATGTTTGGCATCATGCCATCAACATATATATATATATATATATATATATATATATATATATATATATATATATATATATATATATATATATATATATATATATATATATATATATATTGATGCAAAATCATATGTTTTGTAAAGCATGGTCTAAAGATGATGCTACCTTAAATGAAATTCTACCCAAAATGCTTGGTGGAATTAGACGGAGATTTGAATTGAAGTAGATTTTCAGAGAAAATTTTAATTCATAACAGATTTATAATGAATTGAGAATTGTGATTTTTGACCAAACGGTTCAGAAATAACATATCTAGGTGGAACTGTGCAGGATTTTTTTCCCTCTAACTATTTTGATCTGGTTTGATTCTTTTGAGAAAGATAGAAAATTTCCATGACAAAAAAAATGACATCTGGGTGAAACTAAATCTCACTCTTTTTTCCTTTGGCTTAGTCTCTGCTTTTTATTAGGGGTTGCCACAGCACATTGAACCGCAAATTAATCCATCGGGCTTGGCGATAAATGAAGTTTAAATCGATTTATTTTAAATTATTAACAATTATTTACCCAGAGAGAGGTTGCGGCTGGAAGGACATCCGCTGTGTAAAAACGTGCTGGATAAGTTGGCGGTTCATTCCACTGTGGCGTATTAATAAAGAGAATAAGCCAAAAAGAAAATTAACAAATGAATAAATGAATTAATGAATGAATTTACAAATATGATTTATTCAGTTCAAATGTTCAACTGCATTTTTGAAGTGAGTTTAAAGTAAAAATCGATTATTATATGTCGGAATTTCATGTGCAGCTTTTACTATAGATATAGTTCATCGAGAAGATGAAGCTGTTATTATCACAGAACTATTATCCTGATGTCATTTACCACTTGATTAAATTAAATTCGAATTTTGAATGATACTTTTTGCATAGCTTATACATGTAATACAACTCTGTGTAGTAAACTCTGCTCCATCTAAAAGCACGTGCTTGAGGATTACTAGAAAAGGTTTTGTGCACGAAAACCAACTGGATTGAATAACCCAGCCCTAACCCCCGCTAATGTTTTACAGTGTTTGTCATAACCCAGCATTGTGTAAAACTTTCAGTGGGAAACACCCACACAATTTTTAAAACTAAATCATCTTGAGCCAAAAAAAAAAAATATGTAGATGTATAACTTGTTAAAAGACACTATTTTAAAAGAGATACAAATAATTTAATATCTGCAATCTGAGGGATCAAAAAAAAGTTTCGATATATTTACACTAAGAAATTTACAAAATATCTTCATGGAACTTAATCTTAACTTAATAATCTAATCATTATTGCTCTAAAGGAAAATATCAACATATTATTTAGACCCACACAATGTACTTTAGGTCCATGGATTTTATTTTCTCCCACTAGATTGCCGATTCTGAATGACAGATGTGTTTTATTCATATTTGAGCACAATTTACATTATCACACATTAGTTGGAAGCAATTCAGCATAGACTTTTACATCCAAGAAGTATTTTTAAAGATCTTAAAAGAAATGATTTCACTCAAGTGTGCTGCAAATATGTTCATCTCAGCAGCTGTACTTTGTAATTGTACTTTGAAATTAACCTCCTTTTATATGAAATTCTGCTATTTTTGCACATCCTCTGTGAATCGGAAATAGATTCCATGAAATAAATAGAAGTAGGTGACCCATTTTAAAATGCAGAGCTGATTTATCTGAGCACGCTGTGTTTGTTACAGTTAGCTGATTTCGGCTTGTCCAACCGCTACATGAGAGGCCGGTGTCTGGACACTTTCTGTGGGAGTCCACTGTACGCATCACCAGAGATCATCAATGGACTGCCATACCACGGCCCTGAGGTGACAATCCACCACACCTGTTTGTCTGATTACTCTTTAGATACAAATGTGTGTTCGTTGAAATCAGAATTACTAGTCCTCCTAAATTATTCGCCCCCTGTATATTTACTCCCAATTTGTGTTTTAAGAAAAGAAGATTTTTTTTTCCAACACATTTCTAAACACAGTAGTTTAAATGACTAATTTCTAATAACTGATTTCTTTTATATTTGCCATGATGACAGAACATTATTTGACTAGATATTTTTTTAAATACTACTATTCAGCTTAATGTGCAATTTAACGGCTTAACTTGGTTAATCAGTTAAGGTAATTAGGCAAGTCATTGTATAACAGTGGTTTGTTCTGTAGACAATTAAAAAAACAATATCCCTTGAGGGGGTTAATAATATTGACCTCAAAATGGTTTAAAAAAAATTGAAATTTCATCGAAATAAAACAAAAAAAGTCTTTCATCAGAAGAAAAAATATTATTGGAAATAATAGTTCTGACTTCAACTGTACGCTGTATTGAAAGCACCCCTATACACTCTTTCTCTATCCCCTACATTAGTCTACTAGTAGTACTGTTATTTTGTTTGTAATTTTGTTTGTTTCATGTTGGTTGATAAATCCCTTAGACAAATTTAGTTCCTTAGTCATGTATTCAGATTGAACTTTTATTAAATCATTAATTTTCTTTTTTCTTTTTTAATCTACCAGCAAGCACACTTTATCAGCTATTGTTATCAGATTTTATTATTCATTTTTACTCATGTTACCCAATAATTTACCAAATAAATATTGTGCATCCTTAATGTACTCACCCTCAGTTCTTCTGTTTCTTTCCGTTTCTGTTCTGACCCTCCACATCACATTGGCCAGGTTTTCATCCTTACTGGAGGCCCATCTTTCAAAGTTTGCAAAAAAGAAAAAACGCCAAAGGCAAATTAGGTGCATTTCCATGAAGTTGATAGAGGAGCTGACTATTGTATTGGTAACCTAGCAACCAACCATAAACAAGGCAAGCATAATGGAGTCATGTTCGCTACATCAGAGTTTATTTAGCAAATGCAATTCACTCTCCCATTATTCACATTATCATTGTTGCACCAAAAACCACGTCAAGTGAGCATAAAAACTTCAATTAAGTAAAAAAATTTAACAAAAAAAGCTTAAATTAAAAATCTTAAATAAAACAAAAAGCTAATTAAGGGATTTTTTATTTGAAATGTAGCATTTCCATTACTTGTTTCTCATGTGATGCTTCAAAATTTGCTTCAAAGGTTCACAAAACCCTCGAGTACTTTTTTTGTTGTTGAGATTTTAACAGATTTGTGCGTGTTGAGCAACAGTTAAGACAATGTTAGCACCTGTTAGCTTTAATTTTGGGTAAAACTGGGTAATTTTGAGCTTTTGTCAGCTAATTTCAGCTTTCGGGTTTAAAATGATTTTAGGGGCGGGATCAAAATCGCCGACGTAGTGCAAAAACGGCAAGTGCAAAGATGACACGTTGATTTCTCATTATTATTCATAGCTGATGACTGGGTGAGATACAGCACACAGTATTTAGCTGTTCATAAAGAGTCGTATGTGTTTGTTTCCATTATTCGAGGGGTTTGTTAAATGTTTTTCCCCGCGATCCTGTCAGGGCCGATACAGCAAAGTTATGTGTGCTGCAAGCATTTATGTCGGGAGAGCAGTACGAGAATCGGAGAATGGCGGACGTTGTCTTCTATCAAGAGTTCGTTCACATTTAGACACATCGCCGTGCTGCTGTGTTTGCCTAACCCCTTCATATTACCAGCAGGGCTAATGGTTGAAATAGACAGGACAAGAGAGCTGTGCACTGAGTCTGCATTCAGACCCGGGGATTGAGGGAAAAGTCCTCATTTAGTGTTTATATGAACACGATTATCTTTATAATGATATAAATTGTTGTTATCTGTATATGAAATTATAAATGTAGCAGGGCATTAAATTACTGTTTATTTCTTTGCATATTAACTTTGTAAACTATAAAATCATGGGCCTCCTCATGGTTCGTGTCTCACTTTGTAAACTGACTGACAACACTTGTTCGCTCCCCTCCTTCTCCCCTGCTCTGCTGGCCACGCCCACTCCTGCCCTTTGCTCGCGGAGCTCCACGCCCACTCTGATGCATCTTTTGAATAAATTCTGAGGTGGACCTGAACCGAAAGTGGGGGGTGTCCTGGCCCTTTAACACAGGGTGATGGAAACCCAGCTATTGTTTTAATATGTGTGGCAGATTGTACTCAAAGTGTAATGCCCACTGCTTTGATTGGTTTACTTTTTTGCTTATTCAAAATTTGAAAAAAATGAAAAAAATTTGAAAGGACTACATTTGACAGCAACAATTAACACTGCTGTGATTTAGATTAAAAGTGCATATATTCTTAGTACATATAAAATGATAAAGTCATAACAGACAAAGGTGGAGTTCACAGATCCTTAAACCAACCATTTCAGACACTGAGAAAAAAGAGCTGATGCTGTAGTGCATACAAGAAATCACAAGCGTTTTTCTGACCTCACATGTTAATCTATTGTAGGAGACTTTCAAAACAAAACTACTAAACTTTAACAGCATTTTAGGGGGACTTTAAGAATTGAAGTTTTGAGCAAATGCAGCTTGTTGTTCACAGGGGCATTTAATACTTTAAATCCAACCATCTGAACAGTAAAAACAAAACAAATAACTCTGCATTCAAATGCTCTGTTCATGTCTCAGGTGGACTGCTGGTCTCTTGGTGTGCTGTTATATGCTCTGGTTTATGGCTCAATGCCATTTGACGGTACAAATTACAGCATCCTTAAAGAGCAGATCCGCCATGGACTATACAAGACCCCAAATATCCCATCAGGTGAGATTTATACACACTAGCACAGCTATCTTTTGGGGACTTCCCATAGATTAAATGATTGTATATTATATCCTGCCTCCTACCCTTAACCCTACCACTAATCCCAAACCTCAATGGAAATAATCTGCATTTTCAAAATGTCTTCATTCTGTGTGATTTATGTGCCATTTGAGCCAATTTCCCCCACAAAAATACTGGTATTATTATACTTGAAGGGGCATTTGATCCTTAGGGACTATATAAGTATATATATTATACTCGTTTCTTATTGATCGCGACTGTCCATGTTATTCTATAACTAATAATACAGGCTCATCCAACTACTACAAATCATCTTGACTGTTAATGACTAAAGTAACTTATCATATTTATGACTAAAGTAAGTATCATATGCTTATCTGTCACACTACTGCGGTTGACTGTTTGGCGCCATCTTGCCACTGAGTAATATGTAAGTTTTATAGTCTAGATTGTTTCTCTCAGCTTTACGATTAATTAAAGAATTAGTAAATTATTCCGCTCAAATCAATGTTTTGTGTCTAATTGTTTAGTCTTGTGACAAGTAACTAATTGGGAAAATGTACATTTAAGCGGTTGCTTATCATATGGCTGTCTGGAATACTTGATTTGGATTGGTCAGTCGCACCATTCCAAGGTATGTTATTCTGAGATAACAACTGCTCAATCTAATAATGCAACCTCATCTGAGTACTTACGTAAAACCACCTTGATCATCAATGAATATCCATATTTATATACTTGTCTGTCACAGCACTGTTTTAGACTGTTTGGCATCATCTTGTGACTGAATTAAGTGTAGGTTAGTGTATGCTCCATTCAGTCTGTTTTCCCTTTAATTAAATAATTAATAAAGTAAATGGCTCAGAACAATGTCCAAGTTTTACCTTCTGTGGCAAGTAACCATGTAAAAAGTGCAACCCAGGCTCATTCTGAAAACGTAGTCCCGTGGACGTTTCTGGAGACGGCGAAATACGTCCCGGGAGGTACGTATTTTTGCAGTTTTTGTTTTCGCGAATTTGTAAGAGGCCGCTGTGTGCGCTTTTTTGTATCTCAAATGTCTCTCGTGAGTGCCGTTCGCGCCCGCGCTGTTCTCGCATGAACCCACCAGAGGCACTGAATGATTGACTGTGCGACCGGCCAATCGGCTGACCCACCCTCCTCCTTACCTAAACCCAACCAATTTTACCGATTGACCCGCCTGTCCACTCACTTCCCTAAACCCAAGCAACAATTTAGAAAAGCCGTCTAGAAAAAGAAAAGCCCTCGTCTGATTTCACCACGTTCTCACCCTGTTATGAACTCGCTCACTTTATTTTTTGGATTCTGTTTTTGTCTTACCTGATTTCTGGAACCGCTCGTCCCCGGACTCGAACCCGGTTGCTGTGGTCAACTCCTCCTCTCTGCATCTGAAGTCTGCCGACGTACACGATGAGCTGACTGGACAAACTGGTTGCGGAGAGAAAGCCCTCCACACGGAGGTAAACGGTCAGCGCGAAAGGGAACAGCGCCATACCGCCCCGAATCGTTCACTTAAAAAAATTAAATGCAGCCATACGTACCTCCCGGAGCGTGTTTTGCGGTCTCCAGAAACGTCCACGGGACTACGTTTTCAGAATGAGCCTGGGTTGAAAAAGTGGGATAAAATACATTCAGGCGGTACTACAAATTTTTTTTTTTACAAAATACAGCCCTTCACTCTTATACAACAGCATGGTGTTATTTTGGTGGACAGATACTCAAACTGATAAATGAAATAGCACTGAAAGTGGTTAATTGGATTGTAATCATGGGGGAACTACTTTAAGTAATGGATAATGTACATCCAGGCGGTTGTTATCGCAGAATAAAGCCCTTCAGTCTTATACAACAGCTTATCTGGCTTTATTCTGCGATAACAACCACCTGGATGTACATTATCCAATACTTAAAGTGGTCTTCCCATGATTGCAATCCAATTAACCCCTTTTTAGTGCTATTTCATTCATCAAACAGTTTATTTGAGTATCTGTCCACCAAAATAACACCACGAGTGAAGATTTGCCATGATTCTTCTTACAGAGGCCTGTTCATTGATCGAATGGATGCTCACAGTGAAAGTAGAAGACCGGGCCACTGTTGAAGACATTGCCAGCCACTGGTGGCTGAACCTAAACCGTCCCAGACTCCCAGATACAGCATTCTCAAGATTCACAGAGAGTAAACCGTGTGCCTCCACATTACCCAGGAAGAAACCAAAGGAAAGGGCGTTCGCCACAAACAGCAACTCTTTTCTGCTGTCAGCCATTGAATCGTCTACCCACAACCAGCCCATGAAACATCCAAAGAAGGGCATCCTAAAGAAGCGCTACACTCAGGTTGAGTATACAGACAGGTCTGGGTTTACTGGAACCAGTGAAGACATGGACAGAATAGGCACAGATAACGGTAGGAGGAGGAAGGGTATACTTAAGTGTAACGGAAAGTTCTCCGGTGTTTCTCCAAACACATTGGCTCCTACATGGTCATATGGTTTCAGCAAACCTAGCTATGTCTGTGATGGAGGAGAACAGCAGGAGATGGAGTTTGAGATCAAGATCTCCCTGCGGAAAATACAGGAGTCTACAGGACTGGAGTTTCCCCAGAATAGATATTTTGGTAAGGGATGCTGACTATGAAGACAGTGAAATTGAATTACTAGTAAACATTCATTTTGGCATTAGATAGCATTTTCCCTAATTCACATTTTTGTAGTTAAATTGAGACAATAACAGGACAATGTATAATGTTATTTAAAGGTTTACTCACTTTTTTGGCCCACAAAACATTTATTATGTGTTACATTCCAGAATTGTGGGTACATTAAGCTTTTTCCATAATTTTTCCTTTAAAAAAATTGATAATGTACAGTAAACTTAATCCGTTATTTATACAATTTCATTCTGTTACTAATTTATGTTATTTTCATCTATAACAGTTGACAGTAACAGAGCCACCATCATTTTGTGCTTTAGCTTAAGATTCTAACCTCAAACCAGATGCATAAAGATTGTCTTAAAGCTGAATTTTCATTATATTATTGTTTTTAAAAAGTGAAATATCACAGTAACAGTTGACAAATAATTAATATATTAAATAATATGCCTCTATACCTTCCAGGATTTCATTACATGACATTATTATTTGTTTTTCTCTTATTACTCATTAAAAAAAATGTACCTGCAATTCTAGAAGTGCTTGTGTACATGAATGCAAACACTTAAGATTTCTAATTTTAGATGAAAATGATGGCATAAACAGCCCTTTATATAGCATTCATGTAGGTTAATGTTAGTTTCTAAAAATACTGTTGTTCATAGTTCTTATTTTACAAAAAGTTTTCATTTAACATAAACAATAAACTACATCTATAGCACTTAATGTTTTCCGATTAGTGTTCATTTCTGCTTGATAATACATATTTTAATTGTGAACTAACATGAATAATGATTAAGAAATTCTGTACAAATATATTCCTCATATAAATGTTAGCTAAGGGTCAGTTAAAATGAACCTTACAGCATAATGGTAATTAATTAAACATTATTGTAAAGTCTTGTCATAAACAGCTCATATATATACTGCCGTTCTTGTTTTTTGTTGTTGTTTGAAAGAATGTAAAACCTATTGAAGCCCATTCCCGCCTCTGAATAATAATAATAATTTAAAAAAAATGTATTGAAACTCGGAATTCGCAATTCTGAGTTATAAAGTCAAAATTCTAAGAAAAAATGTTGCAATTCTGAGTTAGAACTGCGACTTTATTTCTCAAAATCCTGACTTTATAACTCAGAATTGTGAGTTTGTTTCTCAGATGTTTGACTTTATAACTCAGAATTGTGAGTTTGTTTCTCAGATGTTTGACTTTATAACTCAGAATTGTGAATTCTTTGATTAAAAAAAGTCAAAATTTTGAACTTATCGCTCAGAATTGCGGCTTTATTTCTCAACATCCTGATTTTATGAGTTATAAATTACAAATTTTGACTTTTTATTCCAAGTATTCACAATTCAAACATAGAAATAAACTCACAATTCAGAGTTATTAAGTCAGGATTTTGAGAAATAAAGTTGCAATTCAGAGTTATAAAATCAAAAGTCTGAGAAATAAACTCACAATTCAGAGTTATAAAGTCAGAATTTTCAGAAATAAAGTTGCAATTCCGAGTTATAAAGTCAAACATCTGAGAAGTAAACTCACAATTCTGAGTTATAGTCATGATTTTGAGAAATAAACTCACAATTCTGAGTTATAAAGTCAGGATTTTGAGAAATAAGTTGCAATTCTGAGTTATAAATTTAGAATTTGGCGCAGTGGGTAGCGTGCTCGCCTCACTGCAAGAAGGTTGCTGATTCAAGCCTCAGCTTGGTCAGTTGGCTTTTCTGTGTGGAGTTTGCAAGTTTTCACCTTGTTTGCGTGGTTTTCCTCCGGGTGCTCTGGTTTCCCCTACAAGTCCAAAGACGTGGTGTAGGTGAATTGGGTAAGCCAAACTGTCCATAGTGTATGTGTGGGAATGGAAGTGTACGGGTGTTTCCCAGTGCTGGGTTGCAGCTGGAAGGGCATCCGCTGCGTAAAACATATGCTGGATAAGTTGGCGGTTCATTCCGCTGTGGCGACCCCAGATTAATAAAGGGACTAAGCCGAAAAGAAATTAAATGAATGAAATTCAGAATTTTGAGAAGTGAAGTCGCAATTCTGCGTAATAAATTTATAATTTTGACTTTATCCAAGAATTCAAAATTCTGAGTTAAAAAGTCAAACATCTGAGAAATAAACTTACAATTCTGAATTATAAAGTCAGAATTTTGAGAAATAAAGTAGCAAATCTGAGTTTTAAAGTCAGGATTCTGATCTCTCAATTCTGGGATAAAAAAAAAAGTCACAACACTTTTTTATTTTTTAGTCAGTGTAGGAAATGGGCTTCCATAAAAAAAAAACTATGTTTAGAAAGGGTTATGATGACCGTAAATGACAGTCATTTTATTAAAATGCCTTTTTTTCTTGTGAATTTTCTACTCAATAAATACATTTAAAAAAAAAAACCAAAAAAAAACTTGCATCTCAGCTTTCACTTTAAAAAAATATCAGCCATGATAAACGTTTTTTGTTCATTTTTTAAATGTATTTTCTTTCTGTAAATTTGTTACACAGATCTCAAAAAATGAAAAGAACTGAAAAAAAAAACACTAAATTTGAACTTTTCTATTAATGCTCTGGAAGAATTATTTTAGGGGGTTACAAAAAACTATTTTTTAGCATGAAGAATATTTTGTGGAAAGTAAAATGTTCAAATTTCTTTGTGGAAACCTTAAAGCCAATATAAAGCATTTATTTCCAAGTAGAATGTGTATGATAATGATTGGTGAAGGAACATATTCAAGCGATTATGGGAGCTATTACATTAGAAAATATTACATTAAAATTAAAACTGATATTATTTTACAATATTAAGGTTTTACTGTATTTTCGATCAATTAAATGTATCCTTAGTGAGCATAAACTACTTTTTTCCCTCAAAACCGTTACAACACCCCAAACCTCTGAACACAGATCTTGCCTTACATTTTCCACGAATCTGAATCATTTGACCTTCAGCACGAAGCAAGGAGTCAGTTAAACATGCTGCTGCAAAACTCTCAAAGCTAAAATCTGCAAATACCTGAGACATTAGAACTGCTAAGATGATCTGTGCTGTGAAATTGCTAATAACCCGCTTCAATTAGTTTATTTCCCCTCAAAGGAAGTGAAAGTAGCTATGAATATGCTAATCCTTTAGCAGAAGAATAGCGGCCTTGTGCAGAGCTACAGTCCTGCCATTCTCAGCTTATGCTGGCATATGAAATGGGCAAGAGGTTGAGGGCACACTCATTGTAAACCCTTGCTCTCTGGCTCTTGTTTTCTTCCTCACGTGAACAGAAAATACGCTTTTTAGATTTGATGCCAGACCGATTAGCATGACACAGTGGCATTAGCATTGAAATCTCAGCTAAGCAGCAGTGTTTGGTGCTGTGTGGCCTTTTAAGAGGATCGTGGTTATTCTTCTGTGTACGAGCGATTGAATGAAGGGATATGTGCAGCGTTTGTAAAACACTTAACCCTGATATACGCATGACGACAATCTCATTCTTTACTCAGGGGTAAAAGAAGTTCAGTATGCACTGCTGTGCTTTGTTGTGTCTTAAATGACATACTGTACATTAGTGATGGCTTTTGAAGCACTGCATCAGGAAACACTTACGAAACTTTTGTATGGTTTGAAGTTTTGGAAATTAAATGATTTTCTGCTGCAATATGTGTGATACTGTAAAATCTATATCACTGTTTCAAAATGTTTTGCAAATGTAATGGTTTTCCAATGGTGGCCAAGCTAGAGACCAATTACCATGTTTGTAAACATTCAGGATGCGTGCGCCGGGAGGAGGCAGAAAGGAACCGGGAGCGCCAGCATTTACAGCGAGGGAATGACATCAGATGCGGTGCAGAGTTTGTTGTTGTCTTAGAAATAAGATATATTACTTACATATTATATATATTATTTACATAATGCTTACAACATATTATAACAGCTCGTCACCCAGTGACAAGCACAGTGATTCAGCAAAATTAACGTTAAAGTTAGCGGCGTTCATCTGACAGCTCTATTAGCGATAGCACCCTCCCAATGAATATTGGCTAAGACGAAGTGACCAAGCATCCAGCCCCAAATATACAATCTCATTGAAGCTCCGAGTGATTTTACAAGAGAGAAGTTAAAGGTCTACAAGTCTTTAGATGCCAACAATTTTGTTCTTTGTGGTCATGTGCAAGTAATAATGCTCCATGATGACCAGATTCAAGCCAATAATATCCAGCTGCAGGCCCGCAGAACCACACACGTTTTAGGCACACACAATCTAGGACACACAATCTAGGCAAACCATATATGGTTAAGACGGATGTTAATGTTATAATAATAACGTCTTTTTGGACATCGTCATCGATATATTTTGATATATATGATTAATAAATATTGTACACAATAAACAATAGTGTTTAATTTACTTTATTTCACAAATATTGCGATTGAGACAGCCGAATGGGGAGCATTGTTTCCGATCGCCATTCAATATAATAAAGTGAACAGTTTTTAATTAGTCATTATAGCTGATCATTATTATCTGACAATAATATGGCAGATACTCGTTTGCTGGCCTTGCTGAATGATCTCATTTGGACATGTTTAATTTATATAATGGATTAATTTATGATGAAGGAAATAATAGCAAGTTAATATAGGCAATAATACATTATATGTAATAAAAATCTTTTTACATGTAACAAATGTATAACACTTTATTAATATTTTACTCAAGCAATTTAATAGTGTTTATAAACTAATATATTAGCTTAATTTTCTAATAACCTTTTAATTAATGATTTCCCACATTTAAAACTGTAATTTAATACTACAGTAATAGGAAACAAATAGGAACAAATTAACTTTTAATAAAAAAATCATAAGTGTGTATACACACACACACACACACACATACATATATATACATTTATAAACATATACATACATATATATATATAACAGCTTTAACAGTGACAGTTTAGTAAAAGATAGAAGTTAATATATGATTTTATAATTATAATCAGTTAAGATAATCAGTTTATAACTATATATATTGTTTAAATGGTTATCTATAGTAGGCTTATTTATTTTAAAGTGACATATTATTGTTTGCTTTTTATACCAAGAATGATAATATTAAGAGCTTGAATTAGTTTATTACACTTGATCCAACAATTAGACGGTCTATTATGTTTACTTTGTGTATATGGACACATGAATAAAGTCATAAGTTTCTTTAACCAATTATTTTTATTTACATAATTTAAGTTCAAAAACTGCAGAGATGTTATAATGATCGTTACGATATAATAATAATAATAATGACTGAAATGGGAAACCATATTTGTGAAATTCAATAGATGACGATAATGCTAAACAGTAAGTTACCATACATGGTTTGCCTAGATTGTGTGTCCTAGATTGTGTGTGCCTCAAACGTGTGTGGTTCTGCGGGCCTGCAGCTGGATATATCTCGATTCAAGAGCTAAACACCGAGATTCCGCCTAGCCAAAGACAAAGAAACAAGACGGAGCTAACGTTATACAAGGCCTGGGTAACGCAAACAACTGCATTCTGACAGTGAACTTCACCTGTACGGCAGGATATGTGAACCTACACATAGAGGTAAAGTTGGTTTTATATTCGCACATTCAGACTTTCTACTTAATAATATAATTTCGTAAATGGATTATTTGCAAACTCTAAATAGCGAAATCATATTAGCAGCAGCCAATGACTATAAAAGTACATCATTGTTCACAGTCAAATAAACAGTGCTAATGTTGTCTTCAAGTCACACTTGCAGGTTATTTCAGACCGAATATTCAAAGTGCCGTGGTAAACAATATAGGGAGTGTGTCACAGGTTGTCACTGAATGAATGTGTGAATATAAAACCAACTTGACCTTAATAAACGTAACTTTCACGTTTCATTCTTAGCATTCAGTGTCCACAGTTTAATTAACCATATGTAACTGTTTTTGCTGAAATCATTTCAGCAATCAAAAACGAGTGATGTGTATGATTCAGCACAGCGTGAACTGACCTGATATGACATGAGAACTGCAGAGTCCAGCATTTCTAATTAGCTCCTCACTTCATTCAGCTCCCTTTTAGCCAAAGACGTCTGCAGTCGGTATTAAAGCAGTGTGTGGTGGATGGTAAAAGTTAAGTTTTCTATTTTTGGACTCGAATTCGGCATCCTACCGCACAACACGACATCTTTCCTATTGCAGCCTGTCTGTTTTTTGCAACCGGGGACCCGTGTCATGTGTGACGTAGGTTGGTAGTTGGTCTATACTGTCAGTGGGCGCCGTCTTTGAGGTGGGGTGTTAAACAGAGGTCCTAACACAGTGGTCATTAAAAATCTCATGGCACTTCTCGCAAAAAGTAGGGGTGTAATCCTGGTGTCTGGGCCAAATAACCATCTATCGGCCCTTACCCATGATGGCATCCAAATCATCCCTATCCACTGAATTGGCTCCATCACTGTCTCTCCACTTCCACCTATAGCTGGTGTGTAGTGAGCGCTCTGGTGACATTGTCCTGTGGCTGCCGTCTCATCATCTAAATGGATGCTGCACACTGCTTGGGGGTGTGAAGAGACCCTCCTCATGATTGTGAAGCGCTTTGGGCGTATGGCCTACATGATAAATGTGCTATATAAATACACATTACTTACCTTAGGTTATTTTCTTCAATCAAACACAGCTGATTCAACTAATGATGGTGTTCAAGACTCTTTTGAACACTCGATTATTGTGTGCAGAGCTGCGGCCCTCCAGGAATAAAGTTTTAAGACCTATGGTCTAGGCCAGGGGTGTCCAAACTCGGTCCGGGAGGTGCTGGTGTCCGGTCCTTTTACTAAAGGTACAGCTGTCATGCAGGGAGGGGTTTTCATCTTTAATAAAAACTATGACAGTTTGTCGTAAAAAGAATGACGAATTAAAACATATGAAACAGTCCCTTAATAGTTTTAATAAAAGGAGTGGAAAAAACTCCACACATATTTAGAAAACATTTAATCTCTCCAAAGTTAAATTACAAAGGTAAATCTACATCTTTACGCACGGTAGGACAGTGTTCAAGAGTTGTCAGAGAAGACCTGACCCATGACGGCCAGTTTGGCACTAAAGGGCTGCGTAGGGCAGGAGAGCACCGGCGCTTTCCTCTGCTCTCCCGGCTTCAGTGCAATGCTCTCCGGAGAGCCACCTGCGTTCTGGTCCCGTGGTGGCTCCTCTGTTTGCGGCTGCGAGAAGCTGAGGAGGATGTCCTGAATCTCCCTGCGGTCCTGCTGCTCTCGGCTGCAGCAGTGGAGTGCGGCGGGGTCCAGCGGATGAGCCTCTGTGTTGAACACATAGCCCCCCGCGCTGAGAATACAGTCACCCCGCAGACCCCCCAGCTCAAACTCTGTGCCCGTGTTGTGAAGGAAGTTGTCAGGATCGAAGAGGAGGTAGAGGTATTTAATGGTCTCGGCTAGGAAGAAGGATTCCATGCGGTTGTCCAACTTGTGGTCCCTTACATCCTTTACCTTATGAGAAAAGATGAATGAGCAGCTGTGTTGGGTAGGTTTCTTTACAAATGGCATTAAAATTGCTAAACATTACCTCTTTTCCAGCCATTAATGAAATAACTCATCAGTTAAGAGAAAACGCTTGCCTGCCATTGGCGGGTTTTTACAGCAATCCGTGTTTTAGGTATATCACAGTAGGCCAGTGGTTCTCAATTCCTCGCCCACCAAACATATGCCCTATAGGTGAATTTAATAAACTAAATTAGCTGTAGTGTATGAGTGCATGTGTGAATGTATGAGTGTATCCCAGTACTGGGTTGCAGCTGGAAGGGCATCCGCTGTGTAAAACATATGCTGGAATAGCTGGCGGTTCATTACTCTGTGGTGACCTCGGATAAATCACGGATTTGAATATGACTATTACTCTGCATTTCTGAATTGATCTATATAAAACTGTTGAATTTATGTCCAGTTTTTAAGAGCAAGCAAATGATAAGTAACTGTTTTAAATGACCTACAAAGAAAAGTAATCTCTTACTTAATCGGCAGAAAAGTTATTTAATTAAAGCAACTACTTACTTTGTAATTAATTACACCCAACTCTGTTGAAGAGTTAACATTTCTGAGAGTTGAAACATGAAACAAAAGTATGAAAGAGACACTCACAGTGGCAAAGCCACAGTTGACCCGGCTGATTCTGTCAATGGACTCCACTGCATCTCGGCCAAGTTGGATGAATGAAGGGTCTCCAGTGGCCTTATACAGATACATTGCGCTCTCTATTAACTCTGTTCAACACACACAAAAATACACACTCAGGCCCTATGTACACTAATACGTCTCAGTTTTAAAATGCCATTTTAGAATAAAAACTATCCACGTCCACACTACCGTTTCCCTACCTAACCCTAAACCTTCCGCATTATACTGCTGAAAACGCACATCACGTGACCACACACACAAACACAAACAAACACACGCACGCACACACGCACACACACACGTTTGTTTTTGTGAAAAGTGGGGACATTACATAGGTTTCCATTTATTTTATACTGTCCAAACCGTATATTATATTGCCCTCACCCCACCCCACCCCTAAACCCAACCATCACAGGAGACTGTGTGCAGCTTTACTCTCTGATTAAACTCATTCTGTAGGATTTATAAGCATTTTGAGAAATGAGGACGTCACCGATGTCCTCATATTTCACCTCCTTTTTGTAATACCTGTGTCATACCTACGTCATTATACAGATTTGTGTCCTGATAGGTCACAAAAACACGTACAAACACACACACACACAAAATGGCTATATGTCACGCAAGATGGTATTCAAACTCGCATTAAAAATACAGTTGAAGTCAGAATTATTAGCCCCACTTTGATTTTTTGATTTTTACTTTTTAAATATTTCCCCAAATGATGTTTAACAAAGCAAGGACATTTCCACAGTATGTCTGATAATATTTTTTTCTTCTGAAGAAAATCTTATTTGTTTTGTTTCGGCTAGAATAAAAGCAGTTTTTAATTTTTTTAAATCCATTTTTATGTCAAAATTATTAGCGATATTTTTCCTGATAGTCTACAGAACAAACCAACATTATACAATAACTAGCCTAATTACCCTAACCTGCCAATTTAACTTAATTAACCTAGTTAAGCCTTTAAATGTCACTTTAAGCTGTATAGAAGTGTCTTGAAAAATATCTAGTCAAATATTACTTACTGTCATCATGGCAAAGAGAAAATAAATCAGTTATTAGAGATGAGGTATTAAAACTATTATGTTTAGAAATCTGTTGAAAAAAAATCTCTGTGTTAAACAGAAATTGGGTAAAAAATAAACGGGGGCGCTAATAATTCCGACTTACTGTAGAAAAAAAACTATAAGCACATGCATGGTACCTTTTTCATGTGGTCTATATTTAAAAAAATGAATTCTTTGAGGAAGCTTATGTTTTTAAGTTTACCTAGGTGGTTAGTTTTTTTTGCCAAATTGGATAAATCAGTTTAATATCAAAAACCACAAATTTTCTCATATAAAAGTGTATTTTAATGGGAAGACAACAGTTTGACTATTTTCAGTGTGGCTGTAATAATGTTCAAACCCGTAATCTAAGGCCCCGTTTACACTGCCAGTTAAATGTGACCCAATTCCGATTTTTTGCTCATATGTGACACAGATCGAATCTGTTCTATGACCGTGTAAACACGAAAAAAATGCATGCATTCAGATATTCAAAGATCGGTTTCAGGTCTCCTTCATATGTGGAAATAAATCAGATCCAGATCGGATTTGTGACAATGCGACAGTCATGTAAACAGGCAGATCAGATTAATTGAGGCATTCTGTTCTGTACATCATTAAACTTGTGACAATGTAGAGCTTCTCCGCAGTTTAATGACAGAAGGAAGAGCGTGTGTGGAGACCAAGCAGCAACCTCCCGCTCTCTCTCTTCCAATACGGAAGTAACTAAAACTGCAATTCATGCGAAATTCCGCTAGTCTTGTCCGCTCCTGGCTCCAAAACAGAGCAAATTTCAATTGAGCCCACTGTTAGAATGGCCAACTATACAGCAGAAAAAAAGGTGTTTACAGCCTGGTACAAAAAAAGATTTTGGGTAATATAGCTAATATTACCCTTCGTGACATCTGTGAGGGGGGTGAATTTTTCTATAACTCATCCGTTTCCTTTATATTAAGTTATATTAAGTTTGCATAATTAAGGGCGTGGCCACTTGAGTGAAAGCTTGGTCTCGTTGGTCGCCGTCACGTCACCTCAGCTGAATCCTGCAGATTAGCCACTGAACTCGGCATATTTATCCTATTTCTGTGTTGTTTTATGTGGCTTTACACAGTCAACTGCCTTTTGGACTTGTTTCCTACAATTATTAGATAGCATGGCATGCTGAGTGAACTTAATTGTGCTCACAAACCGTTCACGTGGCCTCCGTTTCCCATGTGAGTAAAGTTATATACTTATATACCATCTCTATACATGTATTTGTTTTATTTAAGATCATTTATCGTTTATATTTATATTTAGAGCTGTAATGCACTCCAGAATCTGACAGATTGATTAGCTGTAGGCTCTAGAACAGTCATCTGAAGCGTTGTCATACAGTGTTATGCTGGTCTTACATTAACTAACACAGACTATATCTGTAGTGTTTGGAAGTAATTCGTGTTTTCCTCCTGTTGAAAAACGTCATAAGAACAATGTTTAGTGGCTCAATGTATTACAGCAGTGTTTTTAAAAGTCTAAACACTTTATTGATATAGTGTACAACCAAGCACAAGTGGTCAGAATACAAACGAGTCACAGGTGATAAAGTATTAAGTGTACTCCCAAAGTAAAGTGTGTCTGAACCAGGTCCAAGCAAACTGTCAGCAGGTGTCTGTAGCTCTGCTCACTCTCCGCCTCTTTGCCCATGTTTGGTATCCCGCCGTGGGTGTGATGACGCGCGAACAAAATGCAGACGGTTGGCCGCGCCTACTTGTGGCTTCTTTTGCGCTCTTTAGAAACCTATGGGTGACGGCACAGACACTACGTCCATATATTTTACAGTCTATGGTGGAGACGCCGACGCGGTAAACAACATCAGAGGAAACACAGAGGAGGAAAGTGGTCAGTCGCCACAATTTGCTCCCACCAGACCTGAGATCTATCTCAAATTCCTCTGAATGGTGGAGGACATCATTAAAGCATATAAACCATAAGCGCAAGCTGCGATGACGGCCCTTTCCAAACCTCCGCCTCAAAATCATTTTAAAGTTGGGCGAACTTTGTGTTGTAACTTTTGCTTTTTGTCGCTATTAATACACGCACTGCGGGCTACACCATAGACTGTAAAATAAAGGGCTACACATAGAATATGCTCTCCAACACCAGTGCGCACACAGGCAAAGGCTACATCTTCAACTACACACACACACATCAGAGCAATACCATTACATGAACTGCGTGGGGGTAAATCTGGACTAAACCATTCACTGCTTATACTACAATTCGCATATTTCGCAGAGCTAAAAACAAGACAATTTCTTTCATCATGGCTAGTGTGGCACAGATGCTAGAACCCGCCTTTATGCATGCGCGACATCGTAAATTGTATGGCAAGTGTAAACGCATGAATTGGATATTGGTCACAATTAAAACAACGTGTAAACAGACAGACAAACAAATCAGATATAGGCAACAAATCGAAATTGGGCATCAAGGCCTGACAGTGTAAACAGGGCCTAAGTTTTTTTTTTTATGTGCGCATGGCTGTCTGGTGCTGTGGGGCTTCTATATACCTGGCCGCAGTGGATATCCCTCTCGCTTGTCCACTGTGTAACCTTGAGGAATGCTGTAGAATTCTGGGAGACCTCCAAACTGCCGCCACACGCTGTAGTAGTTGTGGAAGCTCTTTGTAGCACTGGAAATATCACCTATTAAACTCTGATATCAAACAAACACATTGACATTACCAGATGCCACGGGGATCTGCTTTCCAATGCAAATATAGGTGGTGAATGTGCTTTATGGGTGATTCTGTTGTGGGTACATTTTAAGTCTTCTGGATAAACATTCTTTTATTTTTCCAAAACTTTTCTGAAGCAGTTTTGAATAATGGGCTGCTGGGTGGCGTAGCGGGTAACACGTTCGCCTCACAGCAAGAACATCACTGGTTCGAGCCTCAGCTGGGTCAGTTGGCATTTCTGTGTGGAGTTCCCATGTTCTCCCTGTGTTTGCGTGGGTTTCCTCCGGGTGGTCCGGTTTAAAAATCACTGATAGAAAAAGCTGCCAACTCTGTCACTGCCAACTGTTTCTGTCAATTCTGATACTGTCAACTCTCTTACTGTCATTTTAGAGTCAACTTTGTTACTCTGTTGTAATCAATTGTTTCAACTCTCTTACTGTCAACTCTGTCCCTCTGTTTCTGTCAATTCTTTACTGCCAACTCTGTCACTTTCTGTCAGCTCTATTACTGTCAACTCTGTTCCGGTCAATTGTTTCTGTCAACTCTATTACTGTCAAATCTCTTACTGTCATATTAGTGTCAACTCTGTCGCTGCCAACACTGTCGCTCTGTTTATGTCAACTCTGTTTCTGTCAGCTCTGTTACTGTCAACTCTCTTACTGTCATCTTAGTGTCAACTTTGTGAAGGCTGATTTATACTTCTGCGTCAAACGCCGGCGTATGCTACGGCGCTGACGCATAGCCCTTCGCCTTGGCCGTTGGCGTCACTGACGTGCACGTCTCAAAAAATGTAACTACACGTCGCAACAACGCGTAGCGCAAGCTCTTTGTTTGGTCGGCTTGGTAGCGCTGACGAGTCTGGGCGGGACCGAGAGAGGCTTTAAACCAGGCTTTACTCTGTTATAATCAATTGTTTCTGTCAATTATTTACTGCCAACTCTGTCACTGTCAACTTTGTCACTTTGTTTCTGTCAACTCTGTTCCGGTCAATTGTTTCTGTTAACTCTATTAAGCCTGGTTTATACTTCTGCGCCAAGTGACCGGCGCAGAAGTATAAATGCACAGCTACGGGCGTTGCCTGCGCCGTGAGTTACGAGCATTAACAGTGAGGTGTTAATGTTCCTCTGTGTTGAGTTTCTTCGCTGATGTTTTGCTTTTCCTGAACACTTCCTGGCTGTACACGTGACTCAAACTCGCTCATTTTGAGGCAGGAACCGGCGGACATGAAACAACTTTAACTATTAGGTAAACACAAAACAAAACTTTCCATCCGGAGCTCCTTCACGGGACTCCACACTTGTAAACAATCGCTGGCGCCATTCGCGCGGCTCTCGGTCCCGCCCAGACTCGTCAGCGCTACCAAGCCGACCAATCACAGAGCTTGCGCTACGCGTTGTTGCGACGTGTAGTTACATTTTTTGAGAGGTGCACGTCTGTGACGCCGACGGCCACGGCGAAGAGCTATGCGTCAGCGCCGTAGCATACGCCTGCATTTGACGCAGAAGTATAAATCAGCCTTTACTGTCAACTATCTTACTGTCATCTTACTGTCCATTTTCTTACTGTCATCCTACTGTACTATCAACTCAACTACTGTCAATTCTGTCACGCTGTTTTAACTTTGTTACAAATCTGTTTCTGTCAACTCTGTTATAGTTTAAAAAGTTTAACAATTATTTAGTAACATTAGTAGCATAATAAAGTGTGCCCCATCACATTTTAAATTATTAATAATGGACTTAGTTTAAAGTGCATTGACTGCACTACTGTTTGTAGTAGGAAAACAAATGGAAAATGCTCAAAATGAACCCCCAACTCTGGAACGAGTCATATACTAAAACCACATTTTTTCATTGCGTTGTGACATATTTTAAAATTTTCTCACCTGCATTCCAGGCCAGAACGCCTCCAAAGACTGAAACACAGGCATTGATACTGTTCCTTTATGCATCTGCACCCACAGATACCAATCATCAAACTTAGTGTAGTTCTTTATGGACTTATCAAATTCTGCAACACACATTTAAAAGTTGATAATGCGTTTATGTAAAAAAGATAAGTGAAGATAAACAACAATCACTTGGTGCTTAGTTTAGCTATTCAAAATGAACATTTGCAAGCGAATTAGCAAGGCATTAACTGCATTTACAATAGTTGTGTAATGTATTTCAGCTATTGCTTTATTAAAAACTCAGTGTTTACCATAAAACATTGTCAACAGCTTCTCATCTTGAAGCATGATGGCACCCTTAACAAGATATTCGAAATATGAATCAACTCCTGCTCCAATGCCTGCATCCTGAGCGACCCACTTCGAGGTTATGACATCTATGTGATTGCCCACCTGAAAACATGAGGGAGTTGTGTGACTTTTATTAAAGTACACATGAACCGGAAGTTACTTTTATTGCAATATGTTGATGTATTTTCAGCTAGTGAGTTGGGGCCTTTTTTTGTGCATCATTCCCTTGTAAATGATCAGTTTTGTTTTTTGTTTTTGTGCTCTACCAAAATGAAAACATTGTCATTGTGCTGCCTAAAAAAACTAAAAATAACTTTTTTGCACTTTTTGTTATTTTAAATAACAAATTAAAGAGATCTGAACGATAGCAGTTTTATTTTAGGAATTAGCAAGGAATATCATCAATAAATTAAAGAATCACACAAAATATGTTTTACTTCAATGAATAACTGCACACTATAAATATAAATCGTAAATGCAGAAACTGAGAATTTTAAAGTGGTCTTTTAATTTTCTTTTAAAGCTGTATATTTAAAAAAAAAACAGATGTAATCCTTTTAAATCAGCTTAAACATCCAGCTATATTACACACCAACGCACTGACGAACGGACCTTTCTGGTACTGAGAAAAAGAAAACAGGAATCAGCATAACAATGGGTTTTCTGTAAACTCAGGGATAATTGGATCCATACAACAGCATTCAAACTCACATGGGCAAACATAAACACAGATTTTGCCTTTTTAATCAGCCATCCTGTCCTACTAATTGCTGTTAAAGCGATTATCGCTCTGGTAAAAAAGCAGCAGCTAAAAGGTAAATATTAGCGTCATTAGAGGCATTTGGTTTAAGCACTTCTGGCTGCGGTCAGTAGGACTGATGGGTACAGTAAGGTCATTCAGAACAAACTACATTCATATTTACGAACATATTTTGTTTTGTTATGTAATTTATTGAACTATTGATGAAATATTATTGGTGACGCAGTGGCGGAGTGGGTAGCACGTTCACCTCACAGCAAGAAGGTCGCTGGGTCGCTGGTTCGAACCTCGGCTTAGCTGGCACTTCTGTGTGGAGTTTGCATGTTCTCCCTGGGTTCGAGTGGGTTTCCTCCGGGTGCTCCGGTCTCAACCACAGTCCAAAGACATGCTACAGGTGAATTGGGTAGGCTAAACTGTGCGTAGCGTATGAGTGTGTGAGTGTGACAGGCCGGCCGGAAGGTGTGAAAAAGCCGTTATCATATGGACTTGTTCCAAAAAGAGCTGACCCCGCAATCATACGGGCCAAAGAAAAAGAAAAGATTGATGAAATATTATTGATGAAATTCCTTTCAAATTCCTAAAATAAAAATAAAAAAGTATTCAGATTGTTATTCATACTGAATATTGAGCATTACAGAAGTAGCTATGTTTAAATGTAATATTTAATAACTCAATGACACAAAATGCAGGGTTAAACAGTTAGTTGATCCCAAAATTAAGTCTATTACTATTTATTGTTAGTCCATAAACATAAGTGGTTTCTCTTTAGAACACAATTGCAAATATTTTTTAATAAATTCTGAAAGATCTGTCAACTGTAATAAGTCGTGAATATCTCCCTGTAATGCATGCTGCTTTTTTGTCAGGCTTTCTCAGATATCTTGGCCATCTGTTGGCCAAAAACGACTGATTCTATTCCAGGGCTTATAATCCCAGGGCTTAGCGAAGGGTCAATTGCACATGCATAAGAAATAAATCAAATAAGTGGTATGTTTGATTATGTATAATTAAGATTAAACGTTTTAACATGTACGTTAAAACAAAAACGGATTTAAATGAAAAGACTTTAATTTCTATTGTCTATATGCGTTGATACGTATGTGGAATTTAGGTAGTATGATGTCAAGTATTTACATTACTTAGGGTAATTAAGTTACTTTTTTAGACAAACTAATTAAAAATATATATTTTAATGATGCAATTAATAGTGAATACTTTTTGAAGTTGCTTACACAGCATTAAACAGAAGCTTAACTATAAATGTGATGCAAGAAGAAACCTCATTTGAACTTTCATATATTCAAATATGCCATAATGTGACGCACAAGAATGAACCTCATTGGTTCTCACCTACGATTTGAAAGCTGTAAAACATTCTATGCTGATCATCTAATCTTTATATAGTATATATAAGAGTATATACAAGTGGAAACCTTCAATTAATCTGTTTATCAAATAAACCGGGGTGCCCAATCCCTGGAAGGCACTCTTTAATAAAACATGCGCGATTTGTTGCTATTTTCTGACCAGCGCAACTGTCATTTTTACGTTTTGTGCCACGTTGTTCAAATACCAAATCTATTTACGCCATGTTGTGGACTCATGGGTGTGCTGGTCTATAAAGGAGGTGTGTTAAGGCGCATTTTTAGTGAATTGCTATATTGAGGAACGCACCATTGGCATAAATCCAGCACTTAGTTATGTGCCTATGCTGTCCATATTTATATGTGTGTGGTGTGCATATTTACATTTGTTTAAAAACAAGTTTATGCATAAGAATAGGACGTGTGTTTGGATGAAACCACACTTCGTTATTATTGTTCATTTAATCGTTTGCTACTAAATTTGGAAATGGTTTTGAAACAAATCTTTGCGCTTAAATGAAATTAAATATGTAGGCTATTGCATCAGTGGAGTGAGTACAACACCGTTTCCTAATCCATGAAAGTAAAGGAGTAGAGTAAAGAGTTTAAGTAAAGAAAAAGTAAAGAGGCCGAATGGACGAGGCTCATTCTTTAGTGAAGCTGTTTCCACAAATTCTGTGATGTAAATAGCAAATGCAACTGACTTTTAAAGGGAACGGGAGATGTGATTCTGATTGGTTTAATGCACATTATACTCAAAACACACACATAACTCATTCAGAGAACAAGCTCAACCCTGTTAAACCATGCGCCACACCGCAAACCATATTATTCTGTCCTTAAAATAGCAAAAGTGGATTAGGATACACCCTTTACGCTTTTGCACTTTAGATCTTGCACCTAGATAGTTAAAATAGAGTATTTTGCATTTCAAATAAAATAAAAATAATTAAATGATAGCATATTCATTTTGAGTTTAACTAACCCTTAGAAAGCATACTAATTCGGATATGCAGTGCTCTGGTGTCTACAAACAGTTGAACTACAAACGGCTTAAAGAAATTTTACCAGGCCGATGTCAGAGCGCGTTCTCCATAAGGCCCTGAGAGCTTTGCGGGCAACATTCTCGAACACAGGGTCACCGGTGAGTCGACTGAGGGTGGAAAACTCTAGGATGAAGGTGCCCACTCCGGCGGTGCAGGTGACAGGGGTTTCGCCGGGGTTCACTCCCCGCAGCAGGTTTACTGTTCCATACGGCATCCCTGTGGGCGTCTGGAAAGCTGAGAACAGATAAAACAAAATGACAGCTCATTCACACTGAAAGCGTCTTTGCTTTCTTAAAATGCAAGATGTAATGCCTCAGAATGGTTTGAAAAAAAGTGCAGCATAAAGCTCGAAGGGATCTAGACAAATACAATAGAAATTTGCAACTATAATCCCACAGTTCTTCTGACTGTTCCACTGCTTTGAAACTCACATTGATGAGCAGCGCTGTTCTTTTAACTTGAAAGGGCATCAAAAAACACACTGCACTCATGTGAATAGTGCTGCAAAAGACGCAAGATGCAATCGTTACGATCACAAAATGCGTGTTTATGATAAAAAACAATAGAAAAGTAGCACATTGGAAAGAAAAAATATGTTTTGTGTTAACTGCCCAATATTTAATAATCGTAAACATAATAATTTGTTACATTTATATAGCGCTTTTCTGGGCACTGATTTACACACAATGGGGGGGGGGGGGGGATCTCCTCATCCACCACCAGTGTGCAGCATCCACCAGCAATTTTGCGCCAGACCGCACACCACACACCAGTTGATTGGTGGAGAGGAGACAGAGTGATGATATGCCAATCATGATATGGGGAGGGTTAGGAGGCCATGATGGACAGAGGCCAGTGGGCAGATTTGGCCAGGATGCCGGGGTTAAACCCCTACTCTTTTTCAAAGGACATCCTGGGATTTTTAACGACCACAGAGAGTCGGGACTTCGGTTTAACATCTCATCCGAAAGACGGCGCTCACTGAGCAGTATAGAGTCCCCGTCATTATACTGGGGCATTAGGACCCACACAGACCGCAGGTTGGGCGCCCCCTGCTGGCCTCACTAACACCACTTCCGGCAGCAACCTAGCTTTACCATGTGGTCTCCCATCCAGGTACTGACCGTGCGCAGCCCTGCTTAGCTTCAGTGGGCGACCATGTGAGAGTTGCAGAGAGCTAGCTGCTAGCAACATACTGTGTGTGTGTGTGTGTGTGTGTGTGTGTGTGTGTGTGTGTGTCCTTGTTATTACAGTATGTTACTGTGTAACCATTCATCAAAAAAAAAAATCTTAATTTGTTTTATATATTTTAATTGATTAAAATATATGAACATATGCTACTCATGATTTAATTAAAGTCATGATTAGCAACACTTTATTATAAGGTGTCCTTGTAATTAATTATTACAGAATTACAGGCGACTAATCTCAAATTTCAATTCCTATTCACATATGGCACTTGACAAGGGTTCAGCTTCATATAATACATACAAAAATAAGGGTAACACTTTAGTTTAAGCAAAGGTTCACACCTTTTAGTCTTTTATGGCTTTTTACATCACTAATCCCAAAGCCAACTACTACCTTGCTACTGTTACGAACCGTCCAGTTTCTTTTTTGTGAATGTTCTTTCTGTCTCTTTTCCCTGTCACTTTCACATTTATCAGGCTGGCGTTTCCACTGCCAATTGGCTACTAATGGTGGGCGTGGTGTACGACAGAAAGTTTCAGTCGACGTCATTCTCGCTCGAGAAAAAGTCAAAGTAAAGCTGTACAGGTCCTTCACATGAGAAGTTTTTCTCACAGAACAGATGCTTTATACCAGGGGTCACCAACATGGTAGCCCGCCAGGTTCACATGAGTTGCCCGCGGGCCTGTTCTAAAAATAGTTCATCATAGCACCACATATGAGTAAGCTGCATCTAATATTTTTATAGGTATTCTTTTTAAATCACACTTGCATTGGTGTAAATTTGAAAATTACTTTAAGTTGTATATTAAAAAAAACTTTAAAGGGTCACGAAACACCAAAACACATTTTCTTAGCTGTTGACAGTAGTATATGTGTCCCACACAGCTAAAAACACTATTAGGACACCTATATTTCACTAAAAAGTGTAAATTGGTTGTTTTTGCGTTATTTCATGCAAATTCGTACTTCCGGTTTGAAACTAATTTTTGAAGCTGCGTCACGGACATGACATAATAGCGTTGTATTCCAGCGTGCAGACTGAACGTCTGTGCCAGAGTGTGTCTTTTTACTTCTTACAGCCTGCTGCATTAATGCATGAGTAAAGCTTGGTTCAAACCAATCAGCGCGCTCTATTGTGCAACTTCATTAATATTCATTACTGTCATAGTGTTTAGACGACAGAGACGCCACAGTTACAGTTTGCTGCAGTTAAGTTTTGTTTTCATTTTCTCTCTGTGAGAGCTCAGCTGGACTCACGTGTGGATTAACAGTGTACGCGACGCTCGACAACAATAACTTGCGTGTCTAAGGAGGAACATTGTTTACCTGAGAGCTGTTCTCATCTGCAAATGCTGAGATCCGGATTCGCTTGTAGTCTTCTCTTAATAAAGACGCGGCTCTAGTTGCTGTGGATTGTCCTGTCTCTACAGATTTGGTAAGTGAGCGACCAGCGCTCT
The DNA here is from genome assembly GCF_052040795.2 of Danio rerio. Taxonomy (NCBI): domain Eukaryota; kingdom Metazoa; phylum Chordata; class Actinopteri; order Cypriniformes; family Danionidae; genus Danio; species Danio rerio. The sequence goes on from NC_141043.1 coordinate 7,092,720, forward strand.
TTGTTTATTCAGTTCGTATTTTATTTGTATCGAACAAACTATTGCAACGAGTGTAAACAAGTTAGCACTACAACCAAACTATAACCTTGTGTAGGATTTTGTGACCGGAATAACACACGCGGCTTTCTGACGCTACCTGCCGTGTGCATCTAAGTTTCCGGGAAATGCTGATTTTTTTTTTCTCTCATTCGCCGTGCGGTATCAAACATTGCATCAAAATACACGCTTAGAGCAGTTCCTCGAATCAAATATCTCATTTGTTGCGAGGGACATGAATGTATTCCCTAACTGAAAGAGCCAAACTGCATTTAAAGTCCACCATTTAATAATTTGGCAAATAATTCGACTACAGATGTCCATGTAAACACAGTCACTTTGTCCTCTGTGGGTGTGTGTTTTGACTCTGAAATTCAGCGCGCCCAAATAGACACTCCCACACCATGCCTTTTTAGTTCCTCTGACACTCCCTCCTAAACAGAGCTGGACACGCCCACTGACTTTTTCCAAAGTAGAGGTGTGAAAACACCCTGCTGAAACGAGGGGGTTTCATGGCCCTTTAAAAACAATTTCAGACAAATGAAGTGTCGCATATTGATATGTATCTAACTTGTTAAATCACTGTTGAAAACTACTGTGAGAAATCATTAACATGATGAATGTCTTCACATAGATGACTATTATTAATTATTAATAATAACATATAATTAAAAGTAAATTAAGAAAAATGTGTTATTTAATAACTGGTAGCCCTTCACACTAATCGGTACCCAAGAAGTAGCTCTCAGTTTCCAAAAGGTTGGTGACCTCTGCTTTATACACATAAATACTTGTGTATAAATGTTTATTACTAACCTTTCAATGAAAGTGATTTGGTAATAACTGCAGATCAATGACAGTGCGAAATAGCCGACTGTAATGCCTGCAATTATTCATTCATTTTCTTATTAGTCCCTTATATTAGTCCCTTTATTAATCTGGGGTCGCCAAAGCGCAATAAACTGGCTTATCCAGCACTTTTTTATGCAGTGGATGTGCTTCCAGTGGCAACCCATCACTGGAAAACATCCATTCACACTCATACACTAAGGAAAATTTAGCCTACCCAATTCACCTATACCAGGGGTCGGCAACCCAAAATGTTGAAAGAGCCATACTGGACCAAAAAAAACAAAAACAAATATGTCTGGAGCCTCAAAAAATTAAAAGCCTTATATAAGCCTTATAATGAAGGCAACACATGATATATGTATTTATATTAGCTATATTAGCCTACTATAAAAATGATTTAGTTGGCTACAAATACATACTGAGCCTTCATGATTAAATGTTTTTTTTCCCTGCAGTGCATCCTGTAGAGAATGACGCACCACGTGACTACTCTGTTGTACGATGCCGTCTCAAGTTTAACTTAATTACAATATTAATGCATTATGTTTAATGTTCGAGTTTAACTTCATTACAATATTAATGAATTATGTTTAATGTTAAAGTTTAACTTTATTACAATATCAATGCATTATGTTTAATGTTCAAGTTTAACTTCATTACAATATTAATGCATCATGTTTTGCTTTGATGAAATTAAAGAAATGCAGTAAAGAAATCAGATTTTTGATGTTTTTTATTTTGAGGATTCCAAAAAACAACATCAAAATGAACGTGCATAACGTGCCCCTTACTGGGAATGTGCTCAACAAGGAAGGGTCAATCTCCAGGGGTGTGTGACAAGGAAAGACAGTCTCGTTTTTTCCTTTCGCCACTCGCAAAATCTGCTCCCAAATGCAGTTTGCATATCAACGATCGCACCTTGTAAATAATCACCGTTGAGTGAGTGATCGGGATGGGCTTCTTTGAATTCTCTCAGGGAGGGAAAATGAGAGAGCGTGCCCCGCTGTACATCTTTGGCAAAGACAGCTTACGCTCCATGGCGCATCACACAGCCGCCGGATTGTTTACAACAGCCACCTGCCTATTCCGTGTGTCCCAGGCTATGACGCAAATCTTCGTTGACAGAAATGTTGAAAATAAATATTCTACACAATTTTACAGCATTGGAAAACGTTAAGATTGTTTGTCCTCCTATAGAAACCATATTAAAACAAAAATATATTTACCTCCCCCATCTTTTTCCGTTTCAAACATTTTTTGAAAAAGCTCCAGGGAGCCACTGGGGCAGCGCTAAAGAGCCGCATGCGGCTCTAGAGCCGCGGGTTGCCGACCCCTGACCTATACCATACGTCTTTGGACGATTGTTAGTCTGCATTATTTAGGGCAACCGGAGCTGGGAACACTTCCCTAAAGACATTATAATTTGAACAGCATCTCCGCTTATGCTAGTATTTTTTTTTTTTTATTCCTGAGATTTTCATAATCCTGGACAAATCCGAATTCTGAGCAGCTGCTGTGGTGGTCATGGAGGAATGGAGATAATGAGATGGATTCCTGAAAGATCACAGTGACAAATGTGTCTTCGCGGCGAGTCCTCCGGTGCCTAGATTGCAGCCATAAGAGAAATGGTCATGCCCAACTGAGCCTGGTTTCTTCAGCTTATTCTTTTGGTCATCTCAATGTTACTCCTTTTTTAATTCCATAACAAATTTCCATCAAGCATTGCAACTAATAAGCAACTAGTGAGTAATTTATTTAGCTGAAAATCTTGTTTATAGCGTGAATTGCACATTAAAATTAAGTGTGACCAAAATAGGATTTGGTAAATGTCAGTCCCTCACCAGGAAGCAGTTTTCGAGCGGCGTCCTCTGCCATGCGCAGAAGGGGTCCAGAGCAGGGCCAGCCCTCCTCCACCTTCATCCCAGCACGCTTGGAGAGCAGATGAGCCGAGAGAAGCCCACCGACCACTGCAGACAAACGCAAGATCATCACAAACACTATGCAAACTGGAGGACAGCCCAGTATTACAATTCAAATGACAAGAAATGAGTTTGCCAAGTCATATTTCACTCAAAAATAAATGCAACATTTTTTTAAACAATAAATAAATATTGTTTCAATATTGTTTTGAAACAATAAATAAAGTAGATTTAGCAGAGCGCAGCACAACCTCACACTTTTTGACTTCCTCAGTTTGTGTGAATCTAGAGTACGAGTTTAGTTTTTATCATTATTTTCACACTTGTCTACTACAAATATTTGGTTTTGCGCCACAATTACAGTGTATTTTTTTATAAGTGACTTATAAATGAGGAAAGCATCAAGCGGAAATCACGATGCTGAGCCGGCATCACGATCCTCCGCCCCACCCCCGTCGCAGCAGCAACCTGATTGCGAAAAATACACACTCAGGCCCCGTTTACACTAATACGTCTTAGTTTTAAAATGGCATTATAGAATGAAAACTATCCACGTCCATACTACCGTTTCATCTAACATTTCTGAAAAGCCCTCCTCCCACACTATCAGGGCTTGACAATTACTTTTATTAACCACCAGCCACAGTGGCTAGTAGTTTTCCAAGGTTACTAGCCACTCTGCATTTTCACTAGCCACAATTTTGTTGTTGGGAAAATATTTTTTATATGCATTAATATGACTTTCACATGCTAAAATTACTTAATTTAGATTTTGTGTTTCGTCCACATGACTTCTCATTCATTTCACACTTTGTGCGTTATGCGTGAGCAAATGGGTCATGGTTTTATAGGGTCATACTGCAATTAGTTTTTATTTCACATCACTTTTCAAAACTCAAAATTAAGGATTTACCAAATTTATCTCTGACCGCTCCAAACAATAATTATTTCTTAGCCTTAGCCACACATTTTAAATGTGCCAAAACAAGCTAAATATAGCTGTATACTATACTTTTTATTAGTGCTGCACGATTAATCATATCACAATCGCGATGTCAGCCTATGCGATTACATTACAGCAACTCTTGCTATTATATTAAATAAACGAATGCATTTGTGGACGTAGCGCGTGTGCTTGTGGTCACGTGACTTTCCGCAGCGCAGTGTGGAGACGGGAGAAGATGGATACAGAACAGACCGACACTGAACCCAGAAAAAAATGCTACCTCTGTTATTTGGCGATATTTTGGCTTCAGAATATCGGACCCTGAGCAGAAAGAGGTACAGTGCAAAATTTGCCAAACTAAAATTGCTACATCACGTGGCAACACAACAAATTTATATTAGCACCTGAAGCAACACAGAGAAATGTATGATGAATGCATGGTGATAAAAGCCAAGAGTAGTAATGTAAAAATAATTTTAAAAAATGGGTATTTGTTTTATTTATCTGTACATTTGACTTTTTAATTTTATTTTAAAGTTAAATTAATGTAATTTAATTCAGTAATATAAAGATGTTACTGTTATTTAACTTTGTACAATTTTGTTTTAATTTGAAAACATTGTTCATTTCCTGTTAGATTGCACTCTATACTGTATCTCAATTGAAAAATAAACATTTCAGCATTATTATTAATCTGTGTGTGCATTTTTCTTGATAACAAGCAAGTTGAGTCATACCACTTGTTTATCGTGACGCAATCGTGAATCGCAATTTTGACGTTAATAATCGCAATGTGATATTTTTCCCAAATCGTGCAGCCCTACTTTTTATTTAACAAAAATTTATTTTAAAAAAACTAAGAAAAACAATTGACTTTTAAAAAAAATTATAGTCATGTGTCAAGAATATTTAAAGTAATCTGTCCTGGCTAAAGGTCTCTCAGAGCACCAGTCAACTACACATAAATGAGGAGTTAATCTCATATTAAAGCAATGTTGTTGTAAAAAATGATAATTAAGTCATATAAACAAAAGTAACCATAAGCAAAATAAAGCAGATGAAAAAGATACTGAGTGATAATGGAAGGATGATCACACGATTAGGGCAATTAAAAATCTGTTCAAATCGAAAGCAAACGGTGCTGCTTACAAAAAGACATATTTGGAGCTCTTTAAAGCAACAAGACTGTGGGTGCATTAGCATAACTTTTTTTGTCTGACTATTTTAAACAGAACCGATCACAGTTGCGTTCCAGTAGGTTGCTTCAAGCAAGGAAACAGGAGCGCGCACGCGCTTTAAACAGTCGCCCGCATCACATCAGCTGATAGCGCGAGTGATCATCCTCTCATTCAGTATTTATCTGCTTTCTTCTGCTCGAGCGAACGCAATTTTCGCAGAAGTCGTCTGTTTCTCGATTCTAAGATCACATTTGCACGCATATTGGGTCATTATTATAGTCGAACCCTGCTTTTTAAAAAAACACAGTTTAAAAGTTATTGTCAACCAGCCAAAGTGGCGAGTGGGAGTGACTGTCCAACCTGCCAAAGCTGAAATCTACCTGCATTTGGCAGGTTGGCAGGTGTTAATGTTAAGCCCTGCACACTATATCGCTGAAAACACACATCACATGACCATACACACACACACACACACACAAATACTCTGTCATGCGCTGCAGTGTCTAAACGGTTAACAACTCTAGCTGTAAAACGTGATATTTAATTAATCTTGGCTCTATCTAACAACGCTTTGGTCTTCTGAATCTAAAAGGTAACGTGTCAGTGTCAGTACAATGCTTCAATCTTTCGCTTTCACGCTTGTACTTAGTAACTTTAGTGAAAACCTCAGATCCTGCTGGTTGTGCACCTTTTTACCCAACCAAGTTTGTCGATGCCATTATGACGACAAGATCATTCTGCCTATTCATGTCCTGTGGAAAAATTAACTGACAGGTGGTAATTTATGTGTAACTTATCTTTATTTATTTATGATTTGGTTATTGGGCAAAACAAAGACCATGCGGGTTATGTAGTTGAAAGGGTAGGCTACAAATTACTAATTCGTTATGAATGAGTTAATTAATCATAAATAAATAATTCATCACCGCCTATAACGACGATGCCATCATCCATCGTGATGTTTCACATTAGACATCATACGATGCCAAACTGGTCGACATCGCCCAACCCTATTTTGAACCATACTATAGTAAAGCACTTTCTATGAAGTGCTTTGAAATGTGTAATTTCCTTAGATGATTGACGTATTCTAAAATGAAAGAGAGGGTAGGACACAGAGTAGCTCTAAATAAAACAGCCAACAGTGTTTTGAATTATCACAGCTCTGCCAGCGAAGGTGGTTGAGCTCTTGCGCATCAAATGAAAACCAAAAGAGAAGCGTCCAACCAAAATGTCACATCTTGAAGTAGACCGGACATGTCAGATACTAGAGACCATTTGATTGGTGAGACGATTTGTTGAGAAACTGAAGTGACTGAGGTGAAGTAAAAATTTAATTAAAAAAAACTTTTACGTTCTGTATTGCACTAGCTTATAAAAATCCGTAACACTTTATAATAACTACACACTATGAATCAGTCATTAAGCATTTGTATCTAGTGAATTCATCATGTGTAAAGCAGGAACTCTACATTAATAAATGTTAGTAGGCAATTTAAAACTGCAGCTGCAAATGCTGTATTCTTGACTCATGAGCACACTTACAATGTGCCTAATAATGGTACTTTCATAATTTGTGACTGGTCTATTATTCATTACTAAAGATCATTCAGAATGAGTAAGTAAATGATTAATAAACTATTGAAATTAACATTTATAATTCTTATTATTTAGGCATATAGTAATAGTTACTTTATATGTAAATAAATGCTTTATTTACTCAACTTTATGCAGTTTTTTGACCTAATCTAAAGTGAGGATGTGGGGAGGTGAGCGTGATTGAACACCCAATAAGGAGGGAGAATATGCTCGGAGCCCGGCGGCTAATCAGCAGGCCAATCAGAAATGATAAATACCACCTGTCTTTCTAGTGATTGGGCCGGAGAGACTCCCTTCTTAAGGAAAACAGGAGGAGCAGTCGAGAGAAGAGAGAGCACTGACACACACACACACACACTGCTGCACATGTGGTGGTATTTGAAAAATAATAGAGACATTTACTTACTTGAATTGGGCGAGGCGGTGGCGCAGTAGGTAGTGCTGTTGCCTCACAGCAAGAAGGTCGCTGGTTTGAACCTCGGCTGAGTTGGCATTTCTGTGTGGAGTTTGCATGTTCTCCCTGCCTTCGCGTGGGTTTCCCCCACAGTCCAAAGACATGTGGTACAGGTGAATTGGGTAGGCTAAATTGTCCATAGTGTATGAGTGTGTGTGTGAATGTGTGTGTGTGGATGTTTCCCAGAGATGGGTTGCGGCTGGAAGGGCATCCACTGCGTAAAAACTTGCTGGATAAGCTGGCGGTTCATTCCGCTGTGGCGACCCCGGATTAATAAAGGGACTACGCCGACAAGAAAATGAATGAACTTACCTGAATCGCCGACCCTGTCTTCTTCTTCCCACAACAACAACGACCCTCACTACAGAGGACTATTAATGCTTTATTAATTCCTTATAAATGACATTTAAAGGCTCAGGATCAAATGAACAATAATCTTTCGCAATATTATCTAAAAGGTAAAATTATTGTAAAGTTTAAACATTGCTAAATAACAGGAGTGTCAAAATATAAAATAAAATTGGATAAAACTACAATATAATAATTTAACAATATAATAAGATGCAATGTGTAAACTGCACAGTAATTTTATATAAGATTGCAAAGGTTTTTTTTTATTTGATCCAGTTTCATTAGTGGATTTTCCAATGAATAGAAATTAATAAAGTCGTTTAAGTTCTTTTTTTCCTGTTTAGAATATAGCTGAGCCTTTAATTGTCATTTACAGGGGATTTATAAAGCATGAATAGTCCTCGTTTTAGATTAGATCACAACATTTAATAAAGTTGAGTTAATAAAGAATTTATAAACAAACTAATTAATTATTAGTATATGCCTGAATAATAAGAATTATAAATGTTAATTTGAATAGTTTATTAATCATTTACTAACTCTGTCTGGATGATCTTAAAATCAACCTAGATATCTTTATAATTAACATACTGATGCCAACATCTTAAAAAGTTTATCTTAATTTCACAGAACCTTTAAATAAATCTCATTCATTCTTTCTTTTTTTTTGTCGGCTTAGTCCCTTTATTAATCCAGGGTCGCCACAGCAGAATGAACCGCCAACTTAACCAGCACGTTTATACGCAGCAGATGCCCTTCCAGTCGCAACCCATCTCTGGGAAACATACACACACACACACACACACACACACACACACACTCATACATTACGGACAACTTGGCCTACTCAATTCACCTGTACCTCATGTCTTTGGACTGTGGGGGAAATTGGAACACCCAAAGGAAACCCACGCGAATGCAGAGAGAACATGCAAACTCCACACAGAAACGCCAATTAAAACGAGGTTTGAACCAGCGACCCACTTGCTGTGAGGCGACAGCACTACCTACTGCGCCACTGCATCGCCCTTAAATAAAACTGTTATTGTAATTTGGTTGTTGTCATGGTAATCCAACTGCAGTAATAAACAAATGACCCAATACTGTACTAATTTTGTATATTGTAGATATAAATGTACATTATTTACTTTTATGACATGAACATGTTTAAATATTAACAATGTTTAAACCACGCTTGTCACACCTTAACCTGCTTATTCCTAGTTTTACAACAAAAGTGTATGTTTAAAAATCAGCATTGCAATAATGAAGTCTTTGTTTCCTTTTTAGATAGATTTTAAAACATGGCTTTGTAATGATCAACTCTAACAGCACTGAGCGTACCTCGTATATTTGTCTCAAACACAGACGCATTGACGTCGATGTCGAAGTCAACAGTGTCCTGAAGCAGAGTGGCCACACGCTGAAACTCTGTGTGGTTTCCTAGAATCTGTGATGGGGAAGACATGAGAACGAGATCATTACATCAGCACCACAGCACGGCAAGGAAAAGTCTTGTTGAATTAAAGTTTGTACCAGCAATGTGTCCAGAGCATCTATGAGTGTGAGGGAGAAACTAAAGGGAGAAACGGACAAATAGAGAAGTTATAGTGATACTATACAGTAGGGCTGCATGATATTGGAAAAAGCAACACTGCAATAATTTGGTCTCAGTGATATAAATTGCGACATGAGGTCTATTTCTCTGGATGGTTTGAACAACTTGTAATAAACTTCAAAGTGTATCTGAATAAATTACAATAAACTAGATGGTCCCACTTTATGTTAGGTCCCCTTAACTACTATGTACTTGCATTAAAAAAAAAATCAGGGATTGGACAATGAGACTGAAATTCCTGAAAAGAGTTTATTAGTATTGTGTAGGACCTCGTTTTGCAGCCAAAACAGCATCAATTCTTTATGGAAATGACAGATAGTTCTGCACAGTGGCCAGAGGCATTTTACGCCATTCTTCTTGCAGAAAAGTGGCCAGGGGCCTCATGTACGAAGACTTGCGCTGAAATCATACTAAAACATTGCGTACGCACAAAGCTGTAAATGTGCGTACGCAGAAAAAAATTCAGATGTATGAAACACTGCGTACGCCGAATCCCACGCATATTCTCTTTGTACATCCGAATGAACGTGAAACTGAGCGCACACGCATGGGCGCAAAACCCCTCCCTGCCTCCTCCCCCTTATGAATATGCTAATGACTTTACTTTGGCAAACCCAACGAAAAAGCAATGGCAAAAGCAAGCCAAAAGAGAAACTTTGAACAGAGTGTGAATTGAAGAAGCTTCTTTTGGAGGTAGACCAGAGAAAAACGGTGTTATTTACAAGTTTGTCCTCCGGAATTAACAACAAAAGAAAAAAATAGAGTGGGAGAGTTTAGCTGATGCGGTTAACACAGTTGGGTCTGAACATCGCACTAAGTGGATTAAAAAAGAAATGCGATTTAAAGGTGTAACATTTTATAGAGTCTATAACAGCGTGAGTGGCGTTGCTCGTAAAACGCATGGCAACATGTTTTGACACATTCGAGCACGAACTCGAATCCAGCGACTGATGAACTCATTCTTCTTTTTTCCCCCTCTACATATCACATTTTGCCTACTCTTCATCACGATAAAGACAAGTAGGAATCATTAATAAGTCTGTGCATCATATTTTATTTGCACATTTATTGAATGGAAATGTTTCTGATTCACGTATGCAAATTCATCTTCAGGTGGCGTCTTTATAGTAGGGATGGGAAGATTAACCGATATGTATTGATACGCGGTCATGCGCGTGCACGATGCGAGTGCATCGGTTGAGCAGCAGAGGATGAATGAAATTTTGGAAGCAAATCGAGATGCATCGGTTTTTGCGAGATGCATCGATTTTTCCGAGATACAGCTTATATTTTCAATATAGAATGTATTTTTTATTTATTAACAAGTGTTGTCAACCTGTTTTTGGCGCATAATTTAATCGACCTACATAAAGTATGCATTAGCAACGGACTTGTACACTGTGTACACTTACACTACAACTCAGTGTATCAGGTGTGCGGATGAAGCTAGTGGAGCGCCCTCAGAAAGCGCGAGAAGCAAAACAAACATTTTATTCCCCACTGAGTTTTAAATCTAAAGTATGGCAACATTATGGATTTAAGGATGGACGACATGACAGGACAGATGCAATTTGCAAAATGTGCCGCGCATCTGTAAAATACGCGGGCAGTACGACTAATCTGAAATCTCACTTGAAGCGGCGCCACGGTGTTGTTGTGAAAGCATCTTCCAGTGTTCCTGCATCCCCGGCTTTCGCACTGCTTCAACTGTAGCTACCAGCTCCAAAAGTGGTGAGAAAAGCATTGCAAGTTTTTTTTCCATGCGCAACAGTTTTGTGCGCTCTACGCCAATAACGAATGCTATTGCATAGTTCATCTGCAAAGATATTCAGCCTAGTGTCACGGAGAACGAAAGTTTTAAACACCTCCTCCTGTTAATTTTTATTTAATTATAATAATAATAATAATGTTAATAATAATAATGATAAAAATAATGGGTGTCACGGTGGCACAGTGGGTAGTTTGACCACCTCACAGCAAAAAGATTGCTGGTTTGTTATATTTTTATTAGCCTGTTGTTTACAGTGACAGTGATGTTTCAAAGCAGCATAACACTGCTAGTTCACAACCTTAAGTTTTGAATTTTCAGTGGCACAATATATCTTTGTAAAACTTGTTTTCATAGTTGAAAAGGTAAATCACAATTCTTGTTGTGCAATGGTAAACCTTTATGTTGAAAGAGTGCAAATATATATATATATATTTAATATATATTGCACTTATACATTCTGTTTATCTTGAAAATACTTAAATAATATGTGCTATAGGTTCTAAAATGGCCCTCTACTGTAAACTGACACTCTGGCTCTGAGAGAAGAGCCAGTTTGTAAAAAAAAGTCTTGGTTTTGCTTGGTTTATGAATAATCAAAATCATTCAATGGCACAGCATCCTCTTTCACATCATCTCATAAACTTGATCTAATTAGTTAGTGCTGAATTATCGCATTGTATCGTGATATAGGTGTGAATCGTATCGTGTTGCATCGCAATATGTCACAAATGTATCGCTAATATATCGGATCGTATTCTTTGTATCGAGATGCGTATCGGATCGGCATTATAGCTTAGATGCCCAACCCTACTTTATAGCAATGTGCGTGCAGTCGAGCACTCCGATTACATTGGGCAAACCGGCGACCACTGGAAACCTTACATACTTGCTAGACATGCGGATGAACTCGTCTCATACAGCTGCCATTGCACAGCTCAAAGACACTTAGTAGTGTGCAATTAAACACAACTGCCTCTAGGAGTCGCCAATGGCAATAAAACAGACAAACACAAGAAATGCACGTACGCCAGGCATGAAGTTGGCGTAGACCAGCGCACATTCCCACATTCATTTCATCGTTAGTAAATCTAAACGTATGCGTGAAACCTGGCGAACGCAAAGCTTTTGTGCGTATGCAGCGTTGATACATGAGGCCCCAGGTCACTACATGATGCTGGTGGAGGAAATTGTTTCCTGATTTTCTCCTTCAAAACACCACAACATGGCTCATTAATATTTAGTCCTGGTGACTGTGCAGGCCATGGGAGATGTTCAACTTCACTTTCATGTTCATCAAACCACTCTGTCACCTGTCTTGCTGTGTGTATTGGTGCATTATCATTCTGATACATTACACTGATTACATTGTTTGAACCAATGGGTGCACATGGTCCTCCAAAATGATTTGATATCCTTGGGAGTAACATGCTGTGGGAATATAAATTTATATTCCAAAGTAATGCAAAGTGTCAGTTTCACAGCATGGCTGTGTAACTTGTTTTCTCTTTTCGGTCAACTGGTCAGGCGGTTTCTGACTCCAGAACATGATGAGATCAGACCTGAAAAGAGAAAACATGTTCCCAGTGTTGCCAACTCAGCAACTTTGTCGCTAGATTTAGCGACTTTTCAGAACCCCCTAGCGACCAATTTTCAAAAAAGCAACTAGCGACAAATCTAGCAACTTTTTTTTGTGCGTTACTGGAGATTTTTATAGACTGTCATTTGTCTATACTGTACCGTCCCGGCTCTTCTCAACGAGCTGCTGGTGATGCCCGCCTCAGAGCACTGACTGGTGGCCCAGTCCTCGTACAGCAGCCTCTCCCACCTTCAGACTGACAGCAGATCACTTCTCTGCGTACCGACGGCAATGATTTAGCACCGGCAGTGTGAAGGTATTCCCCTTGTACAGTCAAACCGATCTGCTTTTTCTTTATTTGAACAGTTTAATTTGACCGTTTATTCTCTTCTTGTTCACAATCACAGATATTTTAGAGACAATTTCAGAACTTGTCTAAGTTTATTAAGTCTGAGAGATTACTGCAAATTTACTACACATATACTGTATTCAAACAGCAATACATTGTTAAATTGACATGATTACATAAAGCGTAGAGCAAATATAAATACCTCTTTATTGACCATAGGCTGTTAAACAGAAATGGCAGAACGTGATGACGTCAGTAATATGCAAATTAACATTTGACGTAACCTAGTGACTTTTCGGGCAGAGCTTAGCGCGTTTTCGTTAAAAATAGTTGGCGACAGTGCAAGTTACACAGCCGTGCTGTGAAACTGACACTTTGCATTACTTTGGAATATACATTTACATTCCCACAGTTCCCCCTTTGAGAGTAATTGAAATAACTCTCTCAAAATATACATTTATAAGCTTTCCTAACTCCATTCAATGGCTTCTGTTGAGTAACATAGGCCCCATCTTCCAGTCATGTAACTTGAAAAAGTTACAGGCACATTTAACTTATTCTTTCATCTTTCATTCATTTTCAATATCTACGTAGATGTAAGTGTAGATTTCAAAACGGTTCACACATTTATGACAGTTATGTCATAAATCCTACATGAAGACACAAAAAATCATGTAGGTAAACAGCGTTGAGTTGATCTGATGACTTCCTGTCATTCATGGATCTCTGTAGTGACGCTCTGGATTAGAGTTTTCTTTCGATGACGCCACAGCAACGCTGAGTTCTTCTTATTAAAGGATTCTGTTTTGAAGATACCGAAAGTTCTCCCTGTTTTTTTTGGGCTCGTCTTAGAATTTCACAACAGTTTGGTGCCGTGAGCCAGACTAGAGAAATTCATAACAATGGCCATCTAGCACAAATGTTCAGCCTAGAGAATGCCATGGTATTGCAGCCCTAACCATCCCTGCACAACTGATACCAATGTTTGGCAATGGCCTGACGCCCCATTGACACGGGGCTTCAGCTCAACGCTTGACTGGAGGCGTGTCTGAAGTTGGGGCTGAAGCGATCGTCACAGCAGCGTCAGCCAATGAAATTCAGTCAGCAATAGGCCACTGTCTAGCTGGTGTATTTGAATACATCGATCTGATTGGCTGACGCTTCAATCGGCGCTTGAAGAGTTGAGCTAGTCCCAACTTCTGCAGCGAGCAATCCCTCTGAAGCAGTGCCGACGGATCCACAATGCAGTTTGGCAAAGCTTGATGTCATCCATTCAAAGTGAATGGGAAGCTTTGACGCTGACGTCCCGTGTGAATGGGGCGTAAAGGTATAATAGCCCTGTCATGTATATTGACCCTGTGGAGCTCCCGACAAACCCTTTTGGTGAAAACAGGAGAGTTGAGGTGCAAATTTCATTCTGTAGTGAGTCAGGCAGCTGTGATTTTGTTTTTATACAATCCGGGTCAGCACCCAGACATCCCTTTCGGACAGCTTCCTCCTGCGTCCACAGTTACTCCTGTCGGATGTGGTTCATCCTTCTATGTGGTTCGCTGACATTACCCAGGACACATCACAAACACTTGCTGTCTTGGTCACAGATGCGCCAGCGTGACGCGCAAAAACAATTTGTCCTCTAATATGTCACACATAATGTTGTGTGCATTGCGATATTTTAAGCAAAACTGCTATTATTCGGCTAATTTAACCATCACACTCTGTTCTTACTGGTGGAATGTGTAATCAATGAAGATCGGCCACTGGGCTGGTTAAATTTAAGGCTGATTTATACTTATGCGTCAAACACCGGCGTAGGCTACGGCGCTGACGCATAGCCCTTCGCCGTGGCCATCGCCGTCACTGACGTGCACCTCTCAAAAATTGTAACTACACGTCGCAACAACGCGTAGCGCAAGCTCTGTGATTGGTCGGCTTGCTAGCGCCGACGAGTCTGGGCGGGACCGAGAGCCACGCGAATGGCGCGAACGATTGTTTACAAGTGTGGAGTCCTGTGAAGGAGCTCCGGATGGAAAGTTTTGTTCTGTGTTTACCTCATGGTTAAAGTTGTTGCACGTCCGCCGGTTCCTGCCTCAAAATGAGCGAGTTTGAGTCACTTGTACATCCAGGAAGTGTTCAGAATAGCAAAACAGAAGCGAAGAAACTCGACACAGAGGAACATTTACACCTCACTGCCAACTAGCGTTTCGGAAGTGTTAATGCAGAGCAACAGAGACAGCGCGCAGAAGTATAAATGCACAGCTGCGCGCGTTGCCTGCGCCGTGAGTTGCGCCGGTCACTTGACGCAGAAGTATAAACCAGGCTTTAGCCATGAAAACTCCAAAACTAAATTAGCCAGTGTTTCAGTTTCATTGTCCAACCCCTTTACTTACTGTATTCATAATGTATTGTAGAACAATTCTGGTGCTCTTGAGGCATTCAGCGATTCAACAAGAAGAGGCAATACACACAAGAAGTGCTGATTATACAAAGAAACTGTTAGTGCTCAGAGAATTACGTGCTAGAGTAAGGAAGGAGGAGCGTTTCTACAGGTGGTTTGTCAAGCCCACTCAACTGTGTGAATATATGCATAATGTTGATATGCTGAGTGATTGTAAGAAAGTGTCTGCACACAAATGTACAAAACTGGAGTAAGTGTTGGTTATAGTGTGAGAGAGATGAAAGAGTGTGTTTTCTATTGAACGCCAAAGTTTAACAGAAGTGAATGTGAAAGAGATTTTATGCAAGCTTATAACAGCTGTCATTAAACGTGCTTTCACACTAGCACTTTTGGTCCGCACCCGTGTTCGTTTGACGTCATAGTATGGTACGTTTAGCTAGTGTGAACGTGTCTTCTGTACTTGGATGCGCACCTGTGAACCGTACCCGAGTCCGCCTGAAAGAGGTGGTCTGGGGTACGGTTCATGCGAATTCTTGTATAGTTCACTTCTGATGTGAACGCAATCGTACCAAATCACGGAAGTAAACCACCAACTGTACAACGAACTATCGCTTTCATAACGTTCATTCGTGTTTGTGTGTGTCACGTTTCGTACCTTGGTGACACGCGCGGGACTTAGTCAGGGCAAACACAGTGATGTCTGCTTGTCTCCTCCAAAAACAGCTTCTGCAGACACTGTGTGATGTTCTGAATGTTTATAACATTTTTGCGGCAGATGGACGTGAGTCGCTTTCTGTATGTCCAAAGCCAAAAGCTTCAATTAAAGAAGAATGACCGCGATGTGCAGAAGTCTTTCCATTTCGGCGCTTGTTTTCGTGACTGTCACCTAGCAACGGCCATCAACAAAACAGCAGCTCGATGACGCAAGCGTACCGGGGTTCAGAAAGAAAAAAGATAGTATAAACACACTGCAAAAAATGCTTTTCTTACTTAGATTTTTTGTCTTGTTTCTAGTCCAAATATCTAACAATTCCTAAATCAAGAAGAATTTTCTAGACAAGCAAAACATACTGTCTTGTTTTGAGAAATAATATGCCAATATTAAGTGAGTTTTTCCTTAAAACAAGCAAAATAATCTGCCAATGGGGTAAGCAAAATAATCTTACGTCAAAAGAAAAAACAAGATTAATTTGCTTACCCCATTGTCAGATTATTTTGCTTGTTTTAAGGAAAAACTCACTTAATATTGGCATTTAATTTCTCAAAACAAGACAATTTGTTTCGCTTGTCTAGAAAATGCTTCTTAATATAAGAAATTTTAGATATTTAGACTAGAAATAAGACAAAAAATCTAAGCAAGAAAAACATTTTTTGCAGTGCACAAACCAACCGAGGAGTTGGCAGGGGGAGACAATCGAACTTTGGTACGTTCCAGGCAAATGAACCAAGTGTGAAAGCACCCTAAGTAATTTGCTCATGTTTGGTGGCCAAACACTAATGTTTGAATGTTTTTAACAAGCTGAAATGATCAAAGTGTAATGTATTTATAAGCATTAAGTATAACCTTTTGATTATCGTGATGTCCTTTTACACTTGTTTGTGTTTAGAAATAATTTATTGTAAGCAGTGTTAAAACAACAGAAATTATTCTGCCTCTCTGAATTGATTTTTACAGAACTGATAAATGGACAGTATTTAAGGCAAGTACATTATAAATTACTCTAACTAAATTGGCTGAAAATTAAAAGTAATCCTTTACTTTAATATTTTAGCAGAAAAACAATTTAATTACAGTATTTAGTTACTTTGTAACTATTAACACCCAAAACCGACTGAAAGCTAGCATGACCATATGTCCCTGTTTTTTTCTGAGGTAAAATAGTTTTTATATTCGCACATTCAGACTTTGGTGTTAACGTAATAGTAAAGCAGCATTTAAAAAAGACTAATTCAAACTATTATTATAATGATGTGCTCTTATGAGACAACTTGTGACATGGTCGCTCTATTGTTTACTACGCCACTTTGTATATTCAGTCTGAAATGAATGTAAGTATGACTTCAAAACAAAATTAACCATATTTATTAGAATGTAAGCAATATTGTACTTTGACAATCATTCTTTGCTAAAACACTGTAATAAGCAAGTCAAAAAGTAGAGACAGCAAATGTTTACATGTCGCCTTTAACCTATTTTTAAAAGCTAATCAGGTTTCAACTCATTTTTCATGTTATGAAAAGTTTAACTTTTTTAAGTCAGTTTGATTATTGCAAGTTGATGATTAGAAAAGTTTATTTGATTCAACTCTAATATTTAAAACAGCACGATTTTTTTACAGTGTATGATTTTCCTATTTTGCAAAGAATGCTTGTCTGAAATTATATGAAGGTGAAAGTCTGAATGTGTGAATATAAAACCAACTTTACCCCAATCCATTTTCTGAGGACAATCCTGATTAAAGTTATACATTATGTATTGTCCCTATTGTTTAAAGTAATAGACAAAAAAGGCCCACACAGAATCTGCGCGTGCCGATTTTAACTCATCACTGAGTCTATGTATTTACTGTAAATTTGCGTAAATTTATATTTATCCAGTTTTTTAATTAATAATATTAAAACGTTCATATGACTTATTTACAATACAGTTTGTGAAGTAATATTTTCTGTCATTTAGTAGACATATTATATGAGAGACTTGCTTTGTTTATTAAATAAGTGGATCTAATTGGATTTGCATTTTAAAAAATTAAATAAAAGTTAAAAAAAAAAAATTTTATTTCATATATTACATTTTTAGTTCTGATACTCCCCAAATCATTCTGTATAAATCCACTGATTTTATACAAAATTCGTTGCTGAAATAGCAAAAACGTCTGCAGATTCTGTCTGACACTAGTCATAAGAGAGACTTTAATACTATGTTGACCACTGAACTAGAAAATGTCCTGTTTCCTTCTGGTCACAACATAGTAAGATAGAGGTAAAGTAGGTTTTATATTCGGATATTCAGACATTACATTATTAAGGAGAATTTCAGAAAACTTTGCAAATTCTAAATAGGGAAATCATATTAGCAGCAAATGACTATCAAATTACAACATTGTTAACAGTGAACTAGACAGTGGTAATGTTGTTTAGAAGTCATACTGGCATGCTAATTCCAATTGATTATTCAAAGTAACACAGTAAACAATATAGAGACTGCTAAATGAATGAATGTACGAATATAAAACCAACTTTACCTCTATCATAATAAGTTCATACCTGCCCCAGGTGTCCTGTCCATCACAGGTCAGCGGCCTCAGCTCATCATATGGATATGCATTGTCCAGATAGCTGTTATATGCATGATAAAACATGGACTTTACTCTGTCCCTGTGAAATTAAAGTAACATACAACTGTTAAGCAGCTAATGACTTTCCAATTTCCTTCAATTACACGTCTTTAAAGGTGACACGCAAGATAGAGTGCACTAGATAGTACACACTGACACATGAACATATGGCTAATCTCATTGACAAACGTTAAATACCTCTCCATGAAAACCCACGACTTGGATTATTTAATTGTCACTTAATTCGAAACACTTAATTATTTCTATACGACACCATAATTATCTCACCAACTCAGTAATTAATGCTGGGTGCATAAATAAGTAGATGTCACCTGTAATGAGACATTTCCTGCTCAGTAAAGTCTCTGCCTTTAACATGACTGATGATCGGAGACAGGTACGCGGCGCAGAAAATGGCGGAGAAAAGGAAAGTAAGCATGAAGTAACGAGATGTGAACAGAGGTAAATAATACAATAATTCCCGGCTACATGGAGGTGCACAAATACTATACAATAATAATAATAGGAAGTGCACACACTGCGCGTGCGTGCGAGCGAATGCTGACGTGCAGGTAGCATGCGCAAGTCAATTTTAAAATAAAAGCCCTATGTTTGTGAAAATATAAAAGTCGTTGACTGTAAAAAGTAAAAAAGCGTTTGTGAAAGAATAAAATAATTTAATATTAGAAATACAATTGCATTGTTTCAAATCTTCACCCAAAAAAGTGGACTCCTAGAATGAATTCACACAAAACAACAACAAAAGCAGACAGAAACTTATATCTTTAACCAAGTATTAAGGAAATAAAATAGTAATAATAATAATTTAAAAAAACTATTTTAGAGGTTCAGTAAATTTATATTAGGAATAAATAAAAACAAGAAAATAAACAAGAAAATAAAATGTATGTTCTGTCTGTGTAACTTGTAGTAATAAAATAAAAAAAAAATAAAAAAATTAAGTCTAAAAAATTTGTAGAAGGAATAAAAAAGACATCAGAGCACCAGAGATATATATGTAGATTTTGAAGGAAAGAATTGTACGTAAATGTGTACAAGTAGAGTAGTATAATCAATTAAATAATAAATAAATAAATAATTAAATAAATACAATCTACTTACAAAAATATTTCATTTTTGAAAAGAAAAAAAATAATATATTTACATATTACAAAATAACAAAACATGGACTTAAATAAGGAAGTCACATTAAAAAAAAAATGACATGCATCAGAAGCACCAATGAGAAAAAAATGTTGGAAAACTGAAAATGGAATACAGATAAATAAATAAATAAATAGATAAATAAATAAATAAATAAAGCAAATTATTCAAAAACGCCAAAAACGTCAGAAAAGAATAAGAAAAGATATGGATTAAGCAAGGTCTGCATATAAAATTAAATAAAATAAAAAAAGATATTTAAAAAAAATCCACCAAATGAGAAAGACACATGCAAAACAAAACAAGACAAAAACCAAGCCACAAAATTAAAAAGTGTAAAAAAAAAAAGTGTACTTAATTGTGTACAAGCAGAGCAGTAAAATTATCAATTAAATAACAAGAATCATGAAACAAATACAATCTACTTACAGAAATATTAAATAAAAAAAGTTAATATATTATAAAATAATTTTATTCTAAAAATAAAGCAATTTATTTAAAAACAAAAAAAGAAAAGATTTTGACTAAGCAAGGTCTGCATATAAAATAAGATCAAATTAAACTAAATTAATAAAAATAATATTTGAAAAAATTCACTAAATAAAAAAGACACACGCATACAGGTCTGCATATAAAATAAAATTAAATAAATATATAAAACAAATTTTTAAATATTCACCAAACAAGAAATACACATGCATTTACTTCTGAATATAAAATAAAATTAAATAAAAATAAATAAATAAATATTTAAATTAATTATTAAAAAAAAATGTGTTTTAAAAATTCACCAAATGAGAAAGACATATGCATACAGGTCTGCACACAAAAGAAAAGTAAGTTTAACTAAATAGATAGACAGACGGACAGACAGATACTGTAGATGGATATTGATAGATAAATAAATAAATAAATAAATAAATAAATAAATAAATAAATATATATATTTATTTATTTTTATTTTTTTAATTCCATCAAATAAAAAAAGACACATGCATACAGGCCTGCATATAAAATAAAACCGAATTTAAACAAACAAACAAACAAACAAACAAACAAACAATTCATTCATTCATTCATTTAAAAAAATAATAATTTTTAAAACTCCAAATGAGAAAGACACATGCAACATTTTTATTTAGTTTTATTTTTTAAATCTACTTACACAAAACAAGGATTTATAAAATGAATGAACAGACCTGGTCATCAGTCAGCAGCACCAAAGCAGCATAATTACAGAGTGAGTGATATCCGTGATGAGTTTCTGAAATATTGGCAGTATTGATATTTGATCAAATGACTGACAGTTTCCAAACCACTCCTCTGTCCAAATCACACACTAAAACTTCAAACGTACAGGCATACAGACAAATAACATGATTTAAAAGATGAATCCATTGAAAAAGTCCACGGTAAAACAAAATACTCTGTTTAATTACCATCAGAATGTACTGATGTGAATGTACAATTACTGTCAGAACATGATTAACATAGTCAGCTTTTTACAACAGTCATTTTAGGCTCAATATGCAGCACCGGATGTGAGTGTTCGTATATATATGTGTGTATTATGTAACATGAATTGCTTTAAAAAAAAACTAGCATAAATCATATGCTATACAACCAGAAGGAGAACTGTATGTGTTTCGACACAACCTCAGCTTATCGGTTCACTGACAAAACTCTTTGTATTTCAAGGTGAATAAATAATGGTGAAGGTGCATAGTGTTTTAAATAGTGTGTGCTGGAGCTGAACTGAGAGCAGTGTGTAGTTTAATAAGCCGTGACGCTCAGTAGCCTCTGCCAGCTGTTAATGATCATCCTCATCAGCTTCAGTCTCTGCCGCAGCCGTCCTCTGCGCTTCTTCACCGGTTTACAAGATGCTTTTTTCTGCAAATCAATATAGTATATCATATTAATGATAGCATATTTTGTTTCTTATTGTCCTCTAGTTATTTCAGAATTTAACTATTAAGATCAATTCATCTATTTCTAGATCATGCTACATCTCTTAATATGTTATGTGTGTACAAGCATAGTCATGGGCACTATTGGCTGATTTCCACTGAGCGGTGTGGTTTGATACAGTACGCTACAGCAGGGGTTTTCAAACTTTTAGGATAGTGCAACGGCTAGTATAAATTCTCCGAAATTATGCCTTTTCTATGACTAAAACAAAACATATTCATTGACAAAGTGTTCATTCGAATAGACTAAAGTTAAAACCAAAGACATTACAAAATCAGAGCATTTAAAAACTAAATCTATAGCTGCATCACCCTGGATTCAAACCCATTACCTTCGCATGCTAGTGTGGAACTCTCATCACTAAATCACATCAAACCTCAATTCTACAACGTGGGGGTTAATACCTCAATTTGCTTAACTGTTTCTTTGCTGAAGCCGTTCCAGAGAAATACATAAAAATGACCACTAGGTGTCACTGTAGAGATGGGTTTTGAAATGTTTTAACGCTTCGACACATTTGTTTTGACTGTTTCAGTGTTTCATGAAGCCTCGCTTTGCCCACCACTAAAGCCTGGTTTATACTTCTGCGTCAAGTGACCGGCGTAACCCACGGCACATGCAACGTGCGTAGCTATACATTTACACTTCTGCGCGCTGTCTCTGCCGGTCTGCATTAACACTTCCGAAACGCTAGTTGGCAGTGAGGTGGTTATGTTCCTCTGTGTCGAGTTTCTTCGCTGATGTTTTGCTTTTCCTAAACACTTCCGGGATGTGCAAGTGGCTCAAACTCGCTCATTTTGAGGCAGGAACCGGCGGACGTGCAACAATTTTAACTATGAGGTAAACACAAAACAAAACTTTCCATCCGGAGCTCCTTCACGGGACTCCACACTTGTAAACAATCGCTCTATCAGGCTCGCACCATTCACGCGGCTCTCAGTCCCGCCCAGACTCGTCAGCGCTACCAAGCCGACCAATCACAGAGCTTGCGTTACGCGTCATTGCGACGTGTAGTTACATTTTTTGAGAGGTGCACGTCAGTGACGTCGATGGCCACGGCAAAGGGCTATGCGTCAGCGCCGTAGCATACGCCAGCGTTTGACGCAGAAGTATAAATCAGCCTTAATTCAGAAGCAAGAACCAGCGGACAAGCAACAACTTTAATCATAAGGTAAACAAAACAAATGTTTCCATCTGGAGCTCTTTCGCGGGACTCGACTCATCGGGCTCACGACTCAGCACCACTCACACTCGTCACTGCTACCAATCACGGAGCTTGCAATACCCGTCATTGTGACATGTAGCTACTTTTTTGAGAGGTGTGCATTAGCATCAACATCAGCCACAGCGAAGGGCATGCGACTGTGCGGAGGCTGCGACAGACCATGCATGTTTGCTTGACGCAGAAGTATAAATCAGCCTTAATGGTATCTAGCACAACAGTATGGTACCAAAAAAGTGAGGTAAGAATCGCCACTAAATACTGATCAGTTTACAAAGAATCATCACTTGCGTATGCAACAAACTCAGGAAGTGCTATGTTTACCCTGCTGAAAAATCCAGCTTAAACCAGCCTAGGCTGGTTAGCTGGTTTTAGAGGGGTTTTGGTCATTTCCAGGCTGGTTTCCAGCCATTTCCAGCCTGGTCTTAGCTGGTCAGGCTCGAAAATGTCCAGCCAAATCCAGCTAAAACCAGCTTGACCAGCTTGGTTTAAGCTGGATATAGCTGGTTTTGGCTGGACTCCCAGCTTGGCTAGGCTGGTCAGTCTGGTTTTAGCTGGTCTTTTCCCAGCCTGACCAGTTAAGACCAGGCTGGAAATGGCTGGAAACCAGCCTGGAAGTGGCCAAAACCCCTCTAAAACCAGCCTGGTCGACCAGCTAAAACCAGCCAACCAGCCTAGGCTGGTTTAAGCTGGATTTTTCAGCAGGGTAAACCCACAGCCGAAACAGGACACCGACATGTGCTTTATTCTTTGTGTGAGAATGATGTCAATCTCAACTTATTGGTGTACTGCATGTCTACGAAGAAAGGGTACTAGCCGGTTTAATGTGACCTGTACTGATTCATTAGTGGACATATTATACACTATACTAGTGGTGCCCAATCCTGTTCCTGGAGATCTACCTTCCTGCAGATTTCAGCTCCAACCCTGATCAAACACAACTAAACCAACTAAGTAGGATCTGAAGGAGCGCTTAGTAATTACAGACAGGTGTGTTTGATCAAGGTTTTAGCTGAACTCTGCAGAAAGGTAGATCTCCAGGAACAGGATTGTCAAACCCTGGTCTATACTATAGGCAGTGTTGGGCAAGCTACTTGAAAAATGTAGTGAGCTAAGCTATGAGCAACTCTACTTAAAATATAGCTTAACTACACTAAAAGCTACCCCCTGGGAAATGTAGCAAGCTAAGCTAAAAGCTACAAGGCAAAAGTAGCTTAGCTACGTCCAAGCTATTTTTGCAATTTTTATTTTTAAATCAAAGCAACTTAAATCCAAGTCAATCATATCTTAGAGATCAATAAAACTGCCAATGAAACATATAAGGCATACCAGTTTAGTTATTTACTGTAAATAATATTCTGTACTAAACAGAAACACATTATAGTATATAACAGCTAAAACAAAAAATCCAATAAAAGCAGGTGTTACACATTTAAAATTCTATAGTCATTTATAGTAAAGAGAAATATTTTGACATAACCATTAACCATATTGTATATATATTTACAACTCTTTATTAATAAATTACACTACATAATGCAGTCATTTAGGCTATAGTAGTACTTATTATAAATTACTAAAGTATTTTTAAGCACAGCATCAGACAAAGTTATTGCATCTTAACATGTACTTCTCGAGGCATGGTCACGAGAAACCCTGCTTCAGAAATAACTCCTCTCCCTCAGTCATCTTTCCATCAAGCAAGTTTCTCGTCTTAGCCTAATTTGGTTGGCGACATCACCACCAGAGGGGGCAGTAACGCACCAAAACATTTGCTGTCAACCACCGTAAAACAGGAAGAAGAAGAAGCTGTAGTTCTAGCTATCATATGGATTTACTTTCATCGCCTAGAAAACGGCCTCACAGCTCTGTGAATGTCGGTGCCATCACTTACTGATCCGCGATCTGTAAATGTAGCTTTGTGGACGCTACTGCGCTACTTGACTGAAAAAATAGTTTCGCTACCGAAAAGCTATTTGATTTAGAAAGTAGCGACGCTACCGCCAAGCTACTGAGAAATTTAGTTAAGCTAGGAGCAACACTGACTATAGGCTATTGCTCAGTTGAAATGAGACACAAGTTTCTGACTGCAGTTCACTTAACAACCACTGGTGTCACTAATGACAAGGGTTTCAGCATTCTAGAGCAAGGGTGCCTAAAGTCGGTCCTGGATGGCTGATGCCCTCGCTAGAAACACTAGAAACATCCTGGCAGGTGTGTTGAGACAAGTAGTGGTGGGCAAAGCGAGGCTTCGTGAAACACTGAAACAGTCAAAGCAAATGTGTCGAAGCTTCGAAACGTTTCGAAACCCCACTCTACAGTGACACCTAGTGGTCATTTTTTATGTATTGCACTGAAACAGATTCAGCAAAGAACAGTTGAGCAAATTGAGGCATTAAACCCCACTTTGTATGCTTATGTCTTCATGTAATATAGTGGAGTGGTTAAGATATTTGACTAACAGGCGGGAATAGTGGGTTCGAATCCAGGCTGATATTGTTGTTTTAAAATGCTTTAATACCAGTTGGTAATGCTTTGCTCTTGTATCGTTTTGTTTCAACATTGGTTTGATATCCGAATAAACAATTTGTGAATAAATATGTCTTGTTTTGGTCTTAAAACAGGGTTGCTGCTAGATCAGAAACTGTGGCCTGAAGTTATCAAGAATTATTTATATTAGTCATTAAATTTCCCATTTATTGTATTTTATTAATTTCTACCCAAACCCTAAACCGAACTATCGCAGTACTGTAAAATTATTAATTATAGTTTAACAGTGTTACAAAAATGATGCTATATTGATAGCGTAACTGCAGCTGTATCCTATTTAGGCTACACAAAACAGAAACATGCTTAAAATACATAAAACCATGATTTCAGAGTATTTGTACAAGTCGGGATTCGAACCTAAAACATCAATCGAAGCACAGTATCAGTGTGCACACGCACAGTCCACTAGGCCATATGAAACAGGTCTCAAAACGCTTTAAAGCTGATCCATGGTTTTACTCGCTTTAGTCACGTGACCAGGTGTTTCGAAACACTTTAGTCACGTGACTTGGGTGCTTCGGATCATGCTTCGGTGCAGTGTTTCGAAACACTTGCGCTTTGGGATCTCGATACTGTGTCGAAACGTCAGTTTCACGTCAGCCATCCCTAGAAACAAGTTGGAGCTAAACTCTGCAGGGCATAGGCCTTCCAGGACCGAATTTGGGAACCTCTGTTCTAGAGTTGAATTTACTCTGATTATTAAGTTAAGAAACAAACAAACATTTAAATGGATGGTCTACCATTTTTTGCGGTTTGAGGCAGTCTTGTGTGAGGAGCCTCTGCATTTGTTTCACCACCTCAGTCATGCGGTCTGACTGCTGCTGCATCCGACTGTTACTCAAGCAGTTGAAGATCTGAGTCCTGCCATAGATATACCGCAGGAGGCAGCGAACCTGCTGGCAAAATGCAGTCCAGACATTATAACACAACACACTCAAAAGCAGCTCTGTCTAAAACCATCTGTATTGAGGAAACATACATGTAAGCATATGCGAGTGGCTGTACCTTCTCAGGCTGTACCTTCTCAGGACAGTGGTCCTTTTCTTTTGATATGTCAAACGAACCAGTCAGATTCTGAGACAAGAGAGGAAACAGTTTGAAACACATCCCAACAACTCATCTAAAAATCATCGTTAAATGTATGAAACAGTGCTACTCACTAGCTGGATTGTAATTCTAACAAAGATTAAGAGTGTAACTGCATCTCCATCTTATTTTCTGGATTGAAAATGAACAGGTATCAAATTTCAAGATTGAATAGCTGATAGCTTTGCGGACAGTCCGCTGACATATAGCAACATGGTGCTTTGGGTGCCCCGAGTTTGAGTCCCGGCTTGTAGATTTTTCCCAATCTAGCCCCCAATTCTGCATCCTGTCTACAGTCTTGTCTTGTGAGTACAGTCCTGTCTTTTAATAATAATGGCAACTAAAATGCAGAAAAAGTTTATAAAAGATGCATTCATAACATCTTGTTTGGATGTAAAACTTGTTCCCTGAAAGAGGGATTGGCGACATGAAAGTTGTATGAAAATGGGCCATTAAAAATCGGTGCATACATTAAAAGTCTACAGTGACTCATGAAGGTTTCTGCTGAGGAGTCAAGCCATGGCTCAGCATTCAACTGGAAGTCCAGGGTTGTGATCATTGCTTCAGGGAAATTGGGTTACTTTCGAGATGTTTCCTTTCAGTCAGTTACTACTCTGGAAGTTATGCTGGGACTGATAAACTTCAAGGAAAACACTATGACCACTGAACCAGATTACAAGTTTGGGGAAGGGGTGACAAATGAAAGCATGAGCATACAGGCACCACCAAATACATAACCGTCCTGGTTACCAAATTTTTTCTCTCTTCGGCACTCGGCGAAGGCGATCGTATTTCCTCCCGCTCCATCCCATATCTCTCCTAGCTGGCTCCTCTTGTCTTCGTCTTATTCTATCTCTGAGGCTCTCTGTGCCCTGCTATCCAAATGAATAAGGAATTATGGATTTGATCAACTGGTCTCCGAATGCAATTGACACCATCTTCTCGATGAGAAGTTTGGGCTTGCGAGAACCCACTTGTCCTGCGGGGACGATTGCAGCTGGATACTTGATGGACGGGTGGGAGAAGTAGCACGTCCTGTGCCTGGCTGCTCTGTCTCTGGAGGATATTGAAGATATTTACCTATTCGGAACTTTGATAACAGGGTTTCTGCTGATGGGCTTATGCGGGGTCCTGGGGTATCGGCGACTGATGAAAGCGGTCAGTGCTGCACAAAACCCCCGACCTAGCTGGTCGGCTTGATTGAAACGCATATGGGTAGGGTCTCAAATCAGACTATGGTCCTAGACCGGAAACTGGAAAACATCAGGGTGAAATTAGCGGCTCTGCAACAAGATTTGGCCAGATCTGGAGACGAGTGATGGACATTAAATATCTGTGAAATTGGCAGATATTGACCCAAAGTTGAAGTATTTTTCTATCTTTCTGCTCCCTGTATTCTTTTTTCCTGCCAGATGGCCTCGGCTGGAGAAAAACAACCTATCTCCTGGATAGCAAGATAAGGAGACGCTCTGAAATTCCTGCTCCCTGTCAAGGACACATGTTGGACTCTACAGGCTCAAGCACACACACATACACAACCACAGATAAACAATCACCACCGATCCCCTCATCCAAACGCCTTTGTGTGCTTTCACCAACGGGAGGAGAGGGCGGGTCTACGACCACCGCCTCCATGGCTGCAGGACCAGACGGCTGCCAGCCCTCATCAGACTACATCCATATCCCCTGTTCTCATCCCATTTGTCAATGTTGTGTCTTGTCCATGTGCTTTCCTCTGCTAGATGGGCAGTTTTTCTCCCCGTCTCACTTTGCTCTAATCAAGAGCAAGGTGAGAGGGTTTTTTTTTTTTGCCTAACCCTCCTGATGTATCTTACTTGCCTTTCTAAATGCTACCTCCTGTGACCTGTCTTTCCCTGAAAATTGTGATGTTTGTGTATGTTTGGGGGGTTCAATTCACTATGCGAAAGTGTATGTGACAAATAAAGGCCTGATTTGAAATAGGGCAACATCCCTTGTGACCTGAATTACTATACTTGGGAATTGTAAATCCTTTAGGGGAGTTGTAACATGTTCACCAAGCCAAAATTGAGTTAAGTGACTACAAAAGTACTGTGCATTGAGAAAGCGTTCTGGTGCCCAAAGGGGGAGGACGCTGTAGAGATCTCCCAACTGTTGGGAAGATAAACATATATGGGTTGCAACATATGAATTAATCGGGACAGATAATCTGTCCAAAGAAGACACAAGTTTACCTAAAGGAGAAACTGATCCATGGTCAAGAATTCATACATGGAGTTACTGAGTAGAAGCACCAGTCCCGGTACAAGAGTTATCTAAATGTGTATACACTAGATGTACTGGACCAAATGCTGGAGGTTCTGGAGGATCTCTTTAGTGTTTACTGGGTGGAGAAGCAACAGCCATATTACCCTGCAGCTTTTCTGGTTTCTCACTGAAGCTAAGCAAGGCTGAGCCTGTATGCGGAACCACATGGGGAAACTAGGTTGCTGTTGGAAGTGGTGTTTGTGAGACCAGCAGGAGGTGCTTAGTCTGTGGTCTGTGTGGGCCCTAATGCGCCAGTATCCGCTTGTTAAGTGGTGACGTGTTTGTGACGCAAGTAATACTGTTTCCGGGTCCAATCCGCCATTCATTTGAGTGGAGCATTCGTTTATGATCACGTTTTATTCCTATCACACATTAAAGTTAATTTTATATAGAATCATAGTGTACACAACAATCTCTGGGCTTGCTGGATAACAAATACCAAAAATTATAAAAAATTATAAAAACATAATCACTATCTGGCCATCGGATATTAGGCATGGACATATATATTGCGATCGTGATTTTCGAAAGCCTTAAATCGCTTTGTAAACGTTTATTATTACCATTTCATGAGTCTCCCCATTCAGTTGATTAGAGCGCTTGGACCCGAAAGCCGCTTCGCGTGACGTCACACTTAACAAGCGGATAGTGACAGGGACGCTGTACCATCAATGGGCACTGTCTTTGATGAGATGGTCAATCCAGTTCCTGACTCTCTGTGGTCAATACTCTTGTAAAGAGTATGGGTGTCCCTTCATTGTCTCTTACCCATCAGGGCCTCCCAATCATCCCCATCCAGTGAAATGGCTCTATCACTGTGTCTCCTCTCCACCTGGAGATCTGTAGTGATCTGTTATTCATTATTATTAATTATTCGAATTCTTATATTCACCAAGGTTCCGCTCTTTGGGGTTGAATGATTTTGCGGGAAAATAAATAAAAAGAGCTGAGCTGCGACAAAATAATGAATTAAAAGGGTGAGGCTATGGTCAAATAAATAAATAAATGAAAAAAGTGAGACTGCTGAGAGTGCAAGCAGCGGTGGGCAAACTCGGTCCTGAGGGACACCGGCCCTCGTGGCCAAAAAAACAGACCGGCCCACCGGGAATTCACCCGGTCGTCCTGATTAGCCAATCCGGGCCAGCAGGAGGCAACACTTCTTCTCGCCTTGTTCGCTTTCTGGAGATGGTGCTTACCTTTTTCTGGCCAACAAAACAGACAATAGCTGCGTCCCAAATGGCACACTATACACTATGCACTCATGCACTATGTACTTATGCACTTACACACTCAACAGGATAGTATATGTATGTAGTGTTGTCCCAAATGGCACACTATTGTGTTTTTACTAAGCGGAAATTCAAACCGTTTCCCTGATGATGTTTGACGGTCGCCAAATCAGTGAAATAAATGACCGAATTATCAGATAATACCTGCCGTGTGTATTGCCGCATTCACCATCGGGAGGCGCTAAAATCACTCTCGTAGGAGAATTTTGCTTTCACCATCCAAAATAAATAAAGTTATTCAACATGTGCGTCTGATAGCTCCGCCCCTTCCGCTACGTAAGCAAACCTGCGGTCGTTGAGTGCGTGAAGTGTCCATCATTCCACACTTCATTTTAGCGGCTGAATGAGTGCATCATCCGGGTAATTAAAGTGCTCTTATTATTTTTAGAGTTTTCAGTGTGAACACACTACTTACACTATTTATACTACAAAATGGCGTAGAATAGTGCACAAGTATGCGATTTGGGACACAGCTAAAGAGCTGCTCAGAATTGCTCTATCTGCACAGCAGTGCTAGACATGGGCCTTCCTCCTTCAGGAGTAGTGCCAGGGCCGGAGTGGGACTCTTTTTCAGCCCTGGAGTTTCAAGCCTCAGACCGGCCCATCTCAGTTCACCACTGACTATATTAAAATAAGGTTATTTCCAATTCAGTTTCTAATTACACTATCACGTCTTTTTTTGAGAAAACAGCACTTTTAGAACTTCAAATGTTCAACAACCCTTACAGTATTATGTCTTAACAATAAAAATTAAAAAAAAAAAATTGTTACTTAGACAAGGACCGAACCCGGGTTGGCCGCCTCAAAATCTAACGTACTAACCATTGTACCACAACTGCTGTACGTTTAATGGTGACTTATCTAGTTATATCATCATTAACCTGCATCCTGTTTACGAGGCTAAGAGAAAATAGATAAAAAGAGCAGAGCTGCGGTAAAATAATTAATAAGAAGGCTGTGGTCAAGTAAATAATTAAATTATTTTTAAAAAGTGTGACTGCTGAGAGCAACCGATTCTGGAACTAGGGACACCGGCCCTCGCTCCCAAAAACGGACCGGCCCATCAGGAATTCTCCCGGTCCTCCCGATTAGCCAATCCGGGCCTGAGTAGTGCTTGTGGGTTCACCAGCTGGGCTTCAAAATGAGTGCCAGGAAACTTGGAGGGCTGGGGTCAGAAGAGGAATCAGCTGACCCAAATTTAGAGAACAATTTCCTTTCCAAAGGAACCAGGAGTGCAGTCTTTAGTGACAGAAATTTGTGCTTGACTGAAGTGAGCGTTTTAACAAATCCCCCTTGCAGACCCACCAGGAACAGAGAGATGCCAAGAGGGCATGAGAGAAGGACTAGCAAGGTTCTCTCAGGAGCTGGATGATCAGTTACAATCAATTTATTTGTCGATATCAACAGATGTTATCTTAGAAATATTTAAGTGAAATATTTTACAGTTCAGTGGTAATAATTGAGTCATTACTATGATTTAGTCTTATACAATAATAAACACAAATGATGATGATATACATATAAATTAGTTGATCGTTGCAATTAATCAGCAATTCAATGTATTCAGCACTTAATTGTATTATACAATACTAAATATTAAATTATACTATTTTATAATAACAATGACACATTATTCTGATGATGTAATAATATTATTATTATATTAAATATGTTGTCTAAATAAAACAATTGATAATTGCAGTAAAATACATTCATAGTGGTGCTACCTACAGCTAGCAAGATTAGCAAATCAGCCCTTTCTCATGTTCTACAGGTCACCACTAGAGGGCAGCAAGTCATTTCATAAACACAATCAGTCTTACCACAGTTATACTTTACAAAACTGCTTACAACATGGGCTGGATAACCAAATCAGAAACTGTCCTGATCTTTCTAAAAGTTCAATCCACTGTGTGTCTGAATAGATGAACTGCAGTTATTAGACAAGGTACTTACCAGGGCTTGGAGCTCGACCAGGATGAGCGCCTTGTAGGTGCTGATGATCACTGAATAATCACAGGAGCGTTTACTGTGGGCCACTGTGAACAGCAGCATTACAGTGACACACACCACAGGCCTCCTTACACACTGCACACACAAACATTAGACATCATATTCAAACCAGGTTTAAAAGCTCGTCACCTACAAATCTAAAAGAGGACTTTAATATGACTGCAATAAAGTCACGTCTGTCAAAGCACCATAAAACATCATACATGGGCTGCTGGCCTACAACCTACTATATTCAATACCTGGAGAGGATTTTACTGTTTTATTTGCAACATCGTTATAACATAAGTCTCAATTGTTACTGTCCAGACAGCACAGACATGGCTCCCATTCTCTTTTGAGAACCAAATAATAATGTTGTGGGAATGTTGGCTCTAGTCAGAGTCCAAGATATATATATTTTTTACATATGTTTGTTTATTTAAGTAAGAACTTAAAGCAAACCTAAAGGAGAATATTGAAAGGACGTTTACCCTAACCCAGACTAATATACCAGAAAAGCATCTGGGAACAAAAGGGAAACCCAGAGCTCGTTTTGAATGAAAAGCTTGTGAATTATCATATATATTATAATTTCAATAAAAATAAACAATTAAATAAGCTTATTAAAATGTACATTTATATTATTGACAAATTTGACATTTTTAAATCTTTTTAACTTAAAGATAAAACACACTTTTATACATAATAATGCTCATTTTCAAAGCTTTTTCCAGTATAGCTGTATAAAGTTACTTGTTTGCAACTTTGGTCTTGCTAAAGAACCGGACTATTATAATTATTTTGCAAATATCTCTTTAATAGAAAACTGAAAAGTTTTTTTTCTTTTTAAAAAAGCATGTCAATTTGTTTCATTCACCAATCTAAACTGCACTTATATCTGATTTTAGGCTGTTTAAATAATAAAAAAAAAATTATAACAATTATCTATAAGCGTGCATGCATTTGTAAAATGTCAGTAAATAACGCTGAGCATTCCTTGCACACGCAGTGTTGTGGCGCAGTGATGCGGTGGATCCGAATCTTACCATTGACCATGAGATGACGAGGGATTCTTGCGCGCACCAGTCATGGCTTGGGAAGGTGGACATGGTCCAGCGGCGTCCGACGCCTTTTACATGTTTCTTACAGAAAGCTTTTGCAGTCCGACCGAACTTAATGAATCCTGAATGCGCGTCTGAGCTCTAGTGGGAGTCTATGCTCCGGCGAGAGGCGCGTTGGTGAAGCTGAACCGCGTCCATTCCAGCAGTGGCGAGAGAAAAGCGACGAGCCTCTAATGCGTCTCACCGTCACGGGCTGCTGCTGGCATCGCGCTTTGGATTTCACCAGATCTCTAGTCTGATCAAGTCTAGAAAACTTCCGCGATCAATCAAACTTTGCGCTTTGTTTCGGTTTCAGCCAGAGATCGCCTGCTTTAGTAAAAACGGTGAAGGGTCCTCTGGAGAAGCGCGCGGACTGCATGACGGTTCCGAATGTTCACTGCAGCCGCCGTGATGAGGAAATGACTCTTTATTGTGTTTGCTTGAGAATGACCATAAACTGTTGTTATTTGACCCACTTATGGTTTTCCAAAAGAAAAAAAATCTCTTTTTGAACACCCACCATCCCAAACTCGGGGGAGCTTCACGGTTCTCGGTCTCTCTGTGAACTCGGTTTCCATGACGATTAGAACCCAGTTCACAGGGTTACGATTAGAAAGTTCCCTGGAGTTGCAGTGATGGAATGATCAGATGTGCCAATACTCAACTCCCAGGACACCTACAGGCTTTAAGCTTCTGAATTATGAGAGAGAGAGAAAAAACAAAACAAAAACAAATACAGAATAGAAATAAATGTACTGTGTCCAGACGTGTCAGAGTTCAAAGTATGTGTGTGGTTTGGTCATCATTCAACATGATTTTTCTTGTGCAGATCTCAAAGGCAGAAATATAATAGTGGTAACATTTTATGTAAGCTTAAGTCATCTTTAGGGAAACGTTATCCCAGGCCCTTTAAGGCAGGGATCCAGCTCAAGTATTTTTTTTTCTATAGTGCTTTATACTTCTAAAGGACTTTAAATGCAAGTCTTATTGCACTGTGTAGACTGTGCAACATGGTGAAGCTAATGTCATTGTATGGACACACTTCTGATATTGTGGCATTGGGCCTATTTATAGTTTACAATGCATCATTTATGGATGAGTTTAGGTTGTCTAAATATACTTATTTGATTAAAAGGAAATACAATTAAAAGACGTTATTCAACAACAGAGCAACCTCAAACAGTAATCAAGCAAAATGTTGCCTTCAGGCAAAACGGACTGAGATAATGGAGTGGCCATTACCCCTGACCTAAACCCCATTGAAAGTCATGATGTGATATTGCAAAATTGCAAAAATTGAAAATGTACAGTAACTATAGGACTTTTTATCATCCTGGGCTGAAAAACCTGTTAGTTGACTCGATTCAATGCAGAACGCGAAGCAGATATCATAATAAAAACAATGGCTATCCGACTATACATTAGTTCAGTAATTTGAATGTGTAAATATCTTAGATTAAATAGAAAATAAAGATTAATATTCCTTTTCTTTGCCTAGTACATAAAAATACATACACAATTAATAAAAACCTTTTATGCTTTGATTTAGAATGTAATGTGTAAGGCTTCCACCATATTTGAAATAATACAGATACAAAAATTCTTAAAGAGACCTAGTACGGTAATGAATATGTATATACCTGCTGGCATGTACACTCACTGGCCACTTTATTAGGTACCCCTTACTAGAACCGGGTTGGACCCCTTTTTGTCTTCAGAAATGCCCTAATCCTTTGTGGCATAGATTCGACAAGGTACTGGAAATATTCCTCAGAGATTTTGGTCCTTATTGACATGATAGCATCACGCGGTTGCTGCAGATTTGTAGACAGCACATCCATGATGCGAATCCCCTGTTCCGCTACAACCCAATGGTGCTCTATTGGATTGAGGATCTGGTGACTGTGGAGGCCATTTGAGTACAGTGAACTCTATGACATGGTGCGTTATCCTGCTGGAAGTAGCCATCAGACAATGGATACACTGTGGTCATGGACATGGTCAGACACAATACTAAGGTAGGCTGTGGCGTTGAAACAATGCTCAAATGGTACTAACGGGCCCAAAGTGTGCCAAGAAAATATCCCCACACCATTCAACCATCACCAGCCTGAACCATTAATATAAGGCAGGATGGCTCCATGCTTTCATGTTGTTGATGCCAAATTTTGACCCAACCAACTAAATGTCGCAGCAGAAATCAAGACTCATCAAACCAGGTAACATTTTTCCAATCTTCTGTTGTACATTTTTGGTGAGCCTGTATGAATCGTAGCCTAAGTTTCCTGTTCTTTGCTGACAGGAATGGTGTGGTCTTCTGCTGCTGTAGCCTATCTGCTTCAAGGTTAGACATGTTGTGCGTTCAGAGATGCCTTCTGCAGACCTCGGTTGTAACAAGTGGATATTTAAGTTATTGTTGTTTTTCTGCTTGAACCAGTCTGGCCATTCTCCTCTGACCTCTGGCCTCAACAAGACATTTGTGCCCACAGAACTGCCGCTCACTGGATATTTTCTCTTTTTCGGACCATTCTCTGTAAACCCTAGAGATGGTTGTGCGTGAAAATCCCGGTAGATCAGCAATTTCCGAAATACTCAGACCAGCCCGTCTGGCATCAACAACCATGCAACGTTCAAAGTCACTTAAATCACCTTTCTTCCCCGTTCTGATGATCAGTTTGAACTGTAACAGATCGTCTTGACCATGTCCACATGCCTAAATGCATTGAGTTGCTGCCATGTGATCGGCTGAATAAAAATTAGCGTTAACGTGCAGTTGGACAGGTGTACCTAATAAAGTGGCCGGTGAGTGTATACACAAAATACACAGCTGCTACCGCTTTAACTACTGGTGCAGAGTAAGCACCAAGCCTTGCTACTGCCAATATATTCACAGACATGCTATATGAGAATATGCCACACTGCTGTTGCAGAATGTAAATTCTATCAAATAAAGAGCTGCATATTGCTAGTGCAAACAACATTGAAGCATTTAAATGTTGAGGAGCAAGCCTACTGGCTGCTGAGGCAACAGCAATCACCTGCACCATATAGGTAGAAGCAGATCAAATAGGATTTTTTAGTCTGTGCACCCAATAAAGCTTCATGACAGAACTTTATTTCAAAACAGATCAGACTTTTATTTCCTGATAAACCAGTAAGACATTTACACAAGCCTAATGGGAAGAAGGGTAAGAAGGTGGCAGATAGTTCTGGCAATAATGTTCAAAATGAACTCATGTCTCTGGGTGTAACTAGACTTTACAACGGAGACAACCACTCCAAAAATGGAAAAATAGCCATAAAACACAAAACAAAAATCTCTCAATGACATTCATCCACAGATTCCCTAAAAAATAACATATTTGCTAAACCAAACATGCCTGAGTTGTGAATCTGACAATAGTCCCGCGGTTTAGAAGGAGTTTTTGATCTTTGAAGCCACGAGGACCAGGATCTCTCCGATGTTCTTCTGCCAGTTGAGGATGTGCTTGGATTCAGCGCACCACAGCTCACCGTGACGCGGTTCTGCATTCTCACAACGCTTCTTCACCTCATGCTGCTGCTCCTGAGAAAGAGAGGGAGAAAGAGTGAGAAAAGGTTGATGTTTCTTACGTCCTTGTCGCAGCACCAGTGGCACTGAAATCAGGTACTGAAATTCATATGCTGATTCGGTCCGGTACATACCGGTTACAAAGGTACCGGTGCTATAATGGCACCAGGTGTTGGTACCCAACTCTAATCTTTAGTGATGTTAGAAATTATTTTCAACCGGCGAAAGTGGCAAGCGGAAGTGGCTGTACAACCGGCAACACCAGAAATCTCTGCTTACATGTCAAAAAAAGCTTGACATGTGGGCCCAATCCCAATTCTACCCCTTAGCCCAGTGGTGCTCAATCCTGTTCCTGGAGATCTACCTTCCTGCAGAGTTTAGCTCCTACCCTGATCAAACACACCTGGACCAATTAATTACGACCTGAACAACACTTGATAATTACAGGCAGGAAGGTAAATCTCCAGGAACAGGGTTGGCCACCCCTGCCTTAGCCCTTCCCCTTACCCCTATCCCTCGTTTTGCGCATGCATGCCAAAGGGTAGGGGTGTCCCAATTCTCTTTAGCTTGAAGGCATAGGGCTTAAGCCCCATTCACACGGGGCTTCAACGTCAACGCTTGACTGAAGGCGTGTCTGAAGTTTGGGCTGAAGCTATCGTCATAGCAGCGTCAACCAATGAAATTCAGTCAGCAATAGGCCACTGTCTGAGATGGTGTATTTGTATTTGCATACAGCGATCTGATTGGCTGACACTTCCGTTGGCGCTTGAAAAGTTGAGCAAGTCCCAACTTCTGTAGCGAGCAACGCCTCTGAAGCGGCGCCGACGAATCCACAATGCAGTTCGGCAACGCCTGACGTCATCCATTCAAAGTGAATGGGAATTGTTGACGCTGTCGCCCCGTGTGAATGGGGCGTAAGGGAAAGGGTTGAATTGCCCTTCGAACGAAGATTTTTCAGGACCACACTTGAAACCAAAGGGTAAGAAAATTTCCCAGAATGCACCAGCCACAGCGGCAGTATTGCTGAACCCGAAAGTAACGAGATCCACAAATTAGTATTTTTTGTCATCATTACGAATTTTTACAATAAAAAAAAAAAAAAACTTTTAATATATTCATAACCGCGTTCGTGTTTTACTGTCATGCTTAAAAAAAAAAAAAAAAAAAACCCTAAAAAAAAAAAAAATTTTCGATCTATAATCCCTATTAAATAACTCCTATA
The DNA here is from genome assembly GCF_052040795.2 of Danio rerio. Classification (NCBI taxonomy): domain Eukaryota; kingdom Metazoa; phylum Chordata; class Actinopteri; order Cypriniformes; family Danionidae; genus Danio; species Danio rerio. The sequence continues at coordinate 7,130,531 of NC_141043.1, forward strand.
CAGCAGTCCCACAACATTCTGACACTGGAATACCCTGTCAGAAATGTCTAGTGGCTGTCAATGGGCTTTTTACAGTGTCTGCTATAATGTTAATGTTGTTTTTGGTGTGTTTACATTGATGAATATGGCCACAGTGTAAATACACAGTACAGTTACGGTCTTATTGCCACATTAGATCGTCATGATAACATAATATATGCCTTTAGTGATCTCCTGAAGATAAATACCAAAAAAATAACAACTGGAATCACTACAGCAGTCACCATCGTCTGATCTCACAGGAGAAGCAGGAGATCGCGAGGACATATGATGACGTGTGCAGGTGCTGTCCCAATTCTTAGGGGTAAATTTTAAAGCCCTTCCCCTTAACCCTCGGTTGTTAGGGCCAAGGGGAAGGGGTAGGGGTACAAAAATGGAATTAGGATTGGGCCTTGATTTACTCAAATCAGATTCAGGCCCTGTTCATATGTGGAAATTTATCTGATATCAATTAGATCCGTGCACTCGTGTTCGCAGTGTAAGCTAGTAATTTGGATTTTCACCTGTCTATGTGAGTCGCGCATCATTAAACACCATAGCGAATGACGTCAACTCTTTTACTTTAGAACAGACTTTAGCAGTCCCAAACCTGAAATCTCATAAACGAGGACTAAAAAAGCTTTTGTACTGTCATATAGCACAGGTATTTAGGGATGTTAATGAGAGAGAGCTAGAGAGAGAGAGAGAAAGAGAGAGAGAGAGAGAAAGACAGAGAGAGAAAGAGAGAGCGCAGAGTCCGCCATGTAAACAATATAGGCTAGACTAAAACTGTTCAATACATCACAAGCATAAATCACGCCATGGAAATGATGTTAAGAATCCTCCTGGTTTAAAAAGCCTGGATTAAAAGAAGATGGCCAAATGAGAACTTTTCTGTCATAAACTATAGTAAAAGAACTTGTCAAAAAGAAGAAGAACAAAAAAAATGAAACCCTGCGAACAGAATAAATACAAGAATGGAGAAAGAAGCGCTCTTTTATTATCAGCTCTCAGTCAGCACCCACTCCTTTTCTTGCTCATTGCAGCTTTTGTTGCGTGCTGTGTAAATGCAGACAATCAGATACAAGTCACTTTTAAAAGATGATGCAAGCTGGTCATCAAAAAAAATCAGATACAGCCGCAAAATCGGAATTGACCAGTGTAAATGCAGCCTCAGTGAGCTGCTATGGTTGCGTTTAGGGGGAACACATTTATTTAGAAATGTGATCAAAACTGACTGCAATGATTTTACTGTACACCTTCAATCAGAATATAAATTTTTGTGGTACCATGGGGTACATTTTTTTTAACACAACCTGTTGATTATGGCTTACTAATAATATAGGTAAAAGCTTACTTCGGTCCCATGCTGAAGCTCAAACTTATAGAAGAAACCCCAAGCATCGCCCAAGTCCGGTTCAATCTTTACTGTCCGCAGGAACCACTCTCTCGCCTTTGTTATCTTTCTTTCGCTCCAGAACAATCTGCACACAAACACAGGCAGTAATGGCTTAAATGGGGAGGGTAAAAAAGGTCAGACCGTTCTTAACGAAAAACAAAACAAAAGAACAGGAATGTGGGTAGGCAATGTGGAATTTAGGGCTGAGACAATTCTGGCAAGATTCTGCAGTCTTACTTGGCCACTGCCAGAAGCACATGGGGATCGTGTTCACACTTTTTCAGAGCGTCGACACTCTTGGTCTTGCGCTGAGGTCTGGCCTCCAGGAAGACTGCTTCAGACCAGAGGATACCTAAACAGGAAGAATATTGAGAGCGTTGAGGAGTCAAGCATACACAAGCTATTGAAGATCTTGATCAAAGTTAATGCCTTACCAGAGTTAGGACATTCCTGAAGGGCTTTGGCCATGAGTGTGTTTGCAATGTTTTTCAAACCCGCTCTATATTCAAGCCGGACGGACTCCAGCCTAGAGACAATTAGATCAAATGATGTATTATTTGTTGGTGATATTCTGTCTTTAAAAGGCTCCTATTATGCAAAATCTAATTTTGAAACAGAACTGTGTAGGTATATTGTGCCCACAGCTATATTTGACTGATATATAAACACAAAGGGCCCTATCATACACCCGGCGCAGTGTGGCGCAAGGCGTGGCGCAGTAGTCTTTTGGTAGTTTCAGCTTGGCGCAAGAGTCGTTTTGAGGCGTTGCGCTATGCTGTTTAAATAGCAAATGCATTAGCGCTCATATGTGCGCCCATAGGTGTTCTGGTCTAAAAAGGAAGGCGTTCTGAGGCGGACCGCTGGCGCGTTGCTATTTTGAGAAACTATAATAGATTTTTCATTAGACCAAAACTAACCCGGTCTAAACTCCGGCGCAGAGTTGCGCCTTGCTTACACACATCTTAATACGCACAAGAGGGCAATAGGCAAATATCTTTACATATGAAAAAAATTTAAATATTAAGGATATATATAGTATATAATAAGAATAGATATAGGATATATATATATATATATATATATATATATATATATATATATATATATACATAAAGGATTAAAATATTACAAAACATATTATTTTCTAGCCTACATAAATATGAAAAATCACTGCTTTTATGTCTTCTTCATCTCGGGAGGCTTTTTCAGTTCATTCATAACAATTTGCTTTTGTATAATGTTATTATTATTAGCAGTATTATTTATTATATCCATATTTATATTTGTTTTATTCAAAACAAGCTTAGATTTGTCCACCTGCAGGTTTTAGACCATATGGGGCACTGCAGGTGTTTTAAGATATAACTGAGGTTTTTGAGCACATTTTGCTATTATTATTCATTTATTCGTTTGCTGGAAATTAGAACTGAATTTAGAAATAGTTTTGAAACGAATATTTGCGCTTAACAAACAAAATTATTTATTTATAGGTCTGTGTGTAAAGGTTTCCCTATCCAAGAGCGAAAGTGGAAGTAGATCCATTATCTCTCATTCTCACACAGTAGATGCTCTGTTTAACAGTTTTCTGTTACTTTGCGTCCTGAAAATAGCGAATGCGCTCTTGGCGTGACGCAGCTGGCTCTTATAGGAAATGGGAGATGAGACTCTAATTAGTTTATTCTCAAAACACACCTATAACTCATTAACAAAATAAACTCAACCCTTTTAGACCATGCGCCACGACGCAAAGCTGATTTTCCCGTCCTTAAATTAGCAAAAATGCGTTCTGACACTCCCTGAAAGCTTTTGCGCTCTGTGCATGGACCGTCAAAATAGAGCCCAAAAAGTTTCTTTTTTAATTGAGCATGTTAAAATGGAATCCAAATCTCAACGCAATGTAGTACAGCAGATTTTCCCACCCATCAAACTGATTGACATCCGTGTATAAATATCAAATAAGTATGGACCGAAAGTTTTTGCAGATCTTTTTTTTCAGTGTGATGATCTATTTCTAACTGAGCCATAATATACTGAGAAGGCTATCTCTCTCATCTTTCACTTTCAGCAAACGAACAGTTAAAGGGGCGTGGCTAAACATATTTCACACAAGCTGTTCAAATGACATCAGAAAAGGACTACCATTAAAAATAGTCAGATTTAAAAAAAAGTTTACTAAAACTGTTTTTTTCAGAACATTAAATTGAACATCAAGACTTTTTACATTAGGACTAACAATGTGCACTTTGCAAAATAAGCATGGTAAAATATGATTTAATGTAGACATTAATAATGTGACGCAGCTAGCTTTAAAGCAATCAGCTGTTTAGTGTTAAATTTAAATAAATGTGATACGACTTCACTGAAGTGTTGGATTACAGAGCTTGTGCGTACATATGCATACAGTTAAAACCAGATGCTTTCTTAACTGATGTTTTCTCACCAACATTATTTTATTGATTGCATTTTTAAAATCCTTTTTTTTTACCTTCACCTGGCAGGGCAATAGAGACTGTAGACAGAAAAGTGTGGAGAGGAGAGTGAGTGGAAGGATGAGAGGGAATTGGGAACTCGGGTCGTAGTGAACACCGGAGTGCCATGTGTCGAGGCACTAACCACTAGGCTATTGTGTTATTAACTGGAAAGCAAATAGCAAATATTTACAATGCCACTCTCACTGTTTGCCAACAATAAACCACTTCTGAAGTTTTAAAAAGGCACTATTCAGACATTCAGACCCCCTAGTTTTTCGCGATTTTGTAATCGCTGAATCCAATGCAAAATCAACAAAAAGTCTATTTTTGCAGTCCTGCAAAATTCTTAACTTAAATGCAAAATAATTGCAAAAAATATAAATAATCTCAAAACATCAAATTCCACAGACCATAAAATCATATTACATTTAGATCAGTCTGCAATTAATTTTTTACATGACTTATCCGCTTGTTAAGTGTGACGTCACGTGTGACGTCACGCGAAGCGGCTTCCGGGTCCAAGCGCTCTATTCAACTGTATGGGGAGATTCATGAAATGGTAATAATAAACGTTTACAAAGCGATTTAATACTTTCGAAAATCACGATCGCAGTATATATGTCCATGCCTAATATCCGATGTCAGAAAGTGATTCATTTTTTTTATAAATTGTTACATTTTTGGTATTTGTTATGCAGGAAGCCCAGAGATTGTTGTGTACACTATGATTCTATATAAAATTAACTTTAATGTGTGATAGGAATAAAACGTGATCATAAACAAATGATTTTTCCACTCAAATGAATGGCGGCTTGCACCCGGAAACAGTATTACATACGTCATCACTTAACAAGCGGATAGACATGAGATGTATTTGAGTGTCTCTCGAAAAATGATGTCTCACTCTCACAATCAATACATTAAAAGAAGATGGGGAAAAAGCAGCCTTTTGCAGCCTGTGCAGTAAGCAGTAGTGGATTGGCAGACATGTGAATTTAATGCAAGATGCGAAGCCCTAACGCAAGTCCTGAGTGAGGCACATGATGTAAAATGCTCTGGAGAGTGAAATCTGTAAAAAAGTATGATCGTGGATAAAATTCAAGAGTTATACAAACTTCCTTTGGCTTAATCCCTATGATTTAAGATCTGTTTTAGATTTTGTAGAAGCCTTATTTTTTAAGATTTGTGTCATTATACATCATGACATGTCATGCTATATATCCGGAAAGTATTCCTAGCACTTTCTAAATTTTTTTTATGTTACAGCCTTATTACAAAATGGATTAAATTCATTTATTTCCTCAAAATTCTACACATGATACCCAATAAAGGCAATGTGAAAAAATTATTAAAAATAAAAAAAGCTAGAAAATCAATGTAATTAAGTATTCACAGCCATTGCTGTGAAGGTCTAAATTGAGCTCAGGTACATTCTATTTCCACTGATCATTCTTGAGATGTTTCAGCAGCTTAATTGGAGTTCTCCTGTGGTAAATTCAGTAGATTGGACGTGATTTGAAACCTGTCTATATAAGGTCCCAGGGTTGACAGTGCATGTCAAAGCACGAACCAAGCATGAAGACAAAGGAATTGTAGATCGCCGAGACAGGACTGTAAAATGACAATGTAGTCTGACTACTGAATAGCAATGAAAATTCCAGAATAATTTCTTACCAAAGTTCAGGGCTTTGTGGATTCTTGAGGCGAGCTTTTTCCAAGATGGCTCGAGCACGTGTGAGCTGCCCAACTTTCTCCTCCAGCCGAGACAGAAGCAGCCATAAAGACATGGAGTGAGGGCACTTCTTCAGCTGCGCAGCAGACAACAAAGAGGGTCACATTTTGCACATTTTTTAATGAAATAAAATCCATTTCCATTCATAATAATAACATAGAAAGAACTGGATTATTCATGAATAGAAAAAAAAAAATTCCTTTCATTATTATTTTTTTTAAATCACAAAAAAGCATCTGTCCTCAAGAGCCCTAAAACATACTCCTTGGTTGTAGGCCTCTCGTGCTCTGTCGATGCTCTCGGACTGTTCCTCAATCTGTCCTCTCATCATCCAGAGCTTGGGGAAATCCTCATAATGCTTCAGGGCTTCTGTGCATAACTCATGTGCAGCTTCAATATTACCCAGCACCCACTCCAGCCTCACCGACTTCATAAACACCTAAATAAATAAAAAAATCAGACACAAAACAGTTAGGACATCTTAATTTATGCTTCTAATAATCGTATGCAGGTAACATTTTGATTATAGAGTAAGACTCAATGATTAATTAGATTTGCAATAATATGATATTATGATTAGTTATTTTTAAAAGGCAAAGGCTGTGATTGGAGTAGTAAAGAGGAAACATCATGTCATGTATTTCCATATTTACTGATATTGTTGGTACGGCCTGTGTAGTCATATAGTGTAGTCCTATGACGGATTTAGGGGGCTGCTATGAACATGCAGGGTAATGAAATTGCCATGAATGCATGCTTGCTTTTCAGTTGGAATTTTGCTTTGAACATCTTGGCTTAGCGTCATCTAGTAGTGGTGTTTGATCTCTTAAGCCCACAGTATAAAAGCTAAAAACTTTGATAAAACTAAAACTGATAATCTGAGTAATTAGTATTGTTGTGCGTGAGGTTTATAATGGTTTTCGTGGACACAAATTTGTATAATGACAAGGGTAAGACCTAGATACTACAATGTTGAGGTGGTTTATGAGGACATGCCTTGCATCCTCATAAATCAAAGCATAAAAATCACACTTAACAGTGTTCTTTCTAGGGGTTCTTTCTAGGGCTGGGCGATATGGCAAAAATGCAATCTTGATAGTTATTTTCCATATTGAACGATAACGATACATTAGGGCTGGGTGATTTTTCGATTAATTCGAATTTACATTAAGACGATTTTATTTCATATTAAATCGAGATATCGCGATTTTTTAAAAACAAAATATTTGATACATTTTAATGGCACAAATCCACTTTGGTTCACTCTCTGTATGAAGCAGGTCGCACACCAGAAGCGCCGCTCGGCAACGCGCAGTTCATATTTCAGCCGCAACAAAGATCGCCATCTGATTAGTTTCATGTTAAATATCATGCAAATGTGCGCGTCTGGTGTGTGATACTTTAAACTGTCATGTGCGTGCCATGTCGCAGCGCTTCTGGTGTGCGACCTGCTTGACTGCCTGTCTGGGTTTCAATCATGGTAGTGACGGACTGAACACAGAGACTGGACAGCCTAATTTAACCCAATGCATGAAGTTGTGGGCATGAATCGCAGAGCTGGTGCAAATACAGCAAATACAGAAAATCTGTATTCCTGCAACTGCAATGTTTACACAAATATTTTTTATTCAAATCTTCTGCAACGATATTTAACTCTTGAATTTGTTTTACATTTACTTACATCTTGTTGACCAATTTATGTATGGCATGGCCATTAAAAATACAATGTTCCTTAACCAGATGGTTTTTCAAGTTACTTATAAAGAGAATGTTATTTCAGTCATGCTGTTTTAATGTTTTAAGTTGACTAGTTACACAATAAAAAAAAAAACGTACGATACATATTTTGATATAGGTTGTTAATGCTTCCAGATTTAAGAGTACCCCAACAATGACTGAAACCACAAAAAAATAGATGCCAATGCCATGCATCTTTTCATCCGTCTAAACCAGGGTTCCCAAACTGTCCAGCTTACGACAAAAAAGGTTGCAGTTGTTGTAGTTGTAGCGGTAGTAGTTGAAGTAGTAGTCATTGTAATAGTATCGATTGTTATTGAGTAATTGTTACGGAGATTATTGAAGTAGTAGTTTATGTAGTAGTAAATGTCATTGGTATAGTAGTAGCAGAAGTAGTAATGGTGTGGTTGTTACAGTAGTAGTAGTAGTCGTTGTTGGTGTAGTAATATCAGTAGTAGATGTTGTTGATGTAGATGTAGTAGAAGTGATTGTAGTAGTAGTAGTAGTCGCAGTAGACGTTGTTGTATTAGTTGTAGCAAACGCTATAGTAGTATCAGTAGTGGTAGTTGTTGTAGTAGTATCAGTATTAGTAGACACTTTAGTAGTAGTAGTCGTGGTTGTGGCTGTAGTAGAAGCAGTAGTAGTTGTAATATAAGTAACTTTCTGTAGTAGTAGTTGGTGTAGCACTTGTGATTTATTATTATTGTTGTCAGTTATTACTGTTGTCCTTTCTCTCTTTTTACTCTCATATTTACTATCATACATTAATAAGCATTGTTGTTACTCCCTACCTCTGACTGGTTTCTTTCTATATGTTTTATCTATATCTGTGACACTTGCTTCATTTATTGACTGTTATTGTTCCTTATGTATGTACTCTGACCTGTCCACCAAGTTACCTTTACATGCATACACACACTCACATGCACACACTCACGCACATACCAGTACCTGACTATATTGTTGTTGTTTTTGTTTCATTGCTTTGTATTTGTTATTTGTTGATGTTTTTTTGTATTTGTATGATTTTTGCATATTCTAATAAAAAAAAAAAAAAACAGTGCACAGACACCAAAAGGAAATATATAAACAACCTTACTGACAACACAAGTGCAACAGTCTAATAACTATGAAATTTTTTTGTCATTATTCATTTGTATAATTTAATATTAACCTTACTTAATGAGGATGGCGAGCACAATGTTTACAGCACAAGACCATTCTTGGTTTAACTTTGGAAAGCGCCACTTTGGGAACCGCTAGTCTAAACAGTCTCTTGGTCGTTGCGTATAATGCTTTTGTGTCTTGGACACTGTTAATGCTTCCACACTGACATGTTTGCTGCATTTATAAAGCGTCAGTGTCTTGAGGTCAGTCTGTCTGATGGGATTTTTCTATGAAGCGATTTTGTTGAATAGGAATAACAGAACTGATTATTCTATTTAACCAATCACCAACAAAAAAGAAAGTAGTGACTGCAGATTGAAAGAAAATAATACAGTAAAAGTACCAATAAAGCACAAAAAATGCAAATTTTCAGTACTAATCCCAAAAATAACGTCTCAATTATTGCAATTTGAGTATTTGTAATTTATTACATTACACACTGCAAATGTGTGTGTGTGTGTGTGTGTGTGTGTGTGTGTGTGTGTGTGTGTGTATTTCGGGGTATGAAGGTGGTTGGGGGGTCGGGGTGAAATGAATATTTTGATATGGGAACTATTAATTGTACAACACACTAATGGTCATCCTTTATTGCATTCCTTCTTGAACGATAGAAAGGATTAATAAATAAAGAAAGAGATTTTAACTTCAATTGTCATATTGGTAAACAAAATAATAATGCAAACACATCATTCATCATCTAAAAATGTTAGCCCTGCTATTGAGTGGGTGTAAAATCAATAAAGGTATCCATATGTATAAAATAAGCAGCCAGGAAGGTTTTCATTATTCATATCCCGCAGAAAGCTCACATGGCTAGTTTCCATAGATGCGAGAAACATAATTTGTGTTTTTTTAATAACATTATCACTTATGAGGAACCCTGCCAAGTGCTTGAGGTACATTTGATCCTTTGATATGTGCGTAGATGCTGACACTCTTTCCTGGAGCCAAGAGTTAAACAAGCCCAGGCAGGAGGCCATCCGAACACCTTCCATCCTCCGCACCATTTACTCCCAAAAATCCCACGCTTCTTTATAATGTAAAGAGCAAACACATGTGCTGTGAAGTGGTTACCATCCACTTTTAGACCTAAATTGACATAATTCCTGGCCACAAGTAAGAGCAAACTACTTGTAAAAACAACACTGTGCAAAACCAACCATCTAAATTGTTCAAACACACGGACCTTTAGATTTTTCAGTCTTATTTCAAACCCAGTGTCAGCAGTTTTGTTCATAGTTGGGGAAGTAGAGTTTTTTTTATTAGTTCTATGGCAAGGTCAAGCCTTAAGCCACTGTTAGCTTCCTCTTGGGGAATGCATTATTGATCATTTATAAATGATATAGCTGACTTGCTTACTTTGCAAAAGAGAAATAAAAAAGGACCTCTTAAAAATGTAAAAATGTAAAAATGTGCATTGACTGCGCGAAGCCTTTAAAATGAAGTTTTGGGGCCCTATTATACACCCGGCGCAGTGTGGCGCAAGGCGTGGCGCAATAGTCTTTTGGTAGTTTCAGCTTGGCGCAAGAGTCGTTTTGAGGCGTTGCGCTATGCTGTTTAAATAGCAAATGCATTAGCGCTCATATGTGCGGCCATAGGCGTTCTGGTCTAAAAAGGGAGGCGTTCTGAGGCGGACCGCTGGCGCGTTGCTATTTTGAGAAACTATAATAGATTTTTCATTAGACCAAAACTAACCCGGTCTAAACTCCGGTGCAGAGTTGCGCCTCGCTTACACACTGCTTAATACGCACAAGAGAGCAATAGGCAAATATCTTTACATATGAAAAAATGTAAATATTAAGGATATATAGTATATAATAAGAATAGATATAGGATATAAATATAAAGGATTAAAATATTACAAAACATTATTTTCTAGCCTACATAAATATGAAAAAACACTGCTTTTTGAGCACATTTTGCTATTATTATTCATTTATTCGTTTGCTGGAAATTAGAACTGAATTTAGAAATAGTTTTGAAACTAATATTTGCGCTTAACAAACAAAAGTATTTATTTATAGACTAATTGATGTCTGTGCGTAAAGGTTTCCCTATCCAAGAGCGAAAGTGATCCATTATCTCTCATTCTCACGCAGTAGATGCTCTGTTTAACAGTTTTCTGTTAAAAAGCTGTTAACTGTTTGCTTGTGAAATGCTCATTTTTTCCACTTAGACTTACTTTGCGTCCTGTAAATAGCGAATGCGCTCTTGGTGCGACGCAGCTGAATCTTAAAGGGAATGGGAGATGAGATTCTAATTGGTTTATTCTCAAAACACACCTATAACTCACGAAGAAAATAAACTCAACCCTTTTAGACCATGCGCCGCAGATTTCCCGTGCTTAAATTAGCAAAAACGCATTCTGACACGCCCTGAAAGCGTTTGCGGCCTGCGTTTCGCGCTCTGTGCATGGACCGTTAAAATAGAGCCCATAATGACTATAATTAGGCCTGTTATGATATCTTTTTCTGTTGTACAATATATTACACCAAAATATATTGTGATTATATTATTGTCATTTGCCACTCATTTTTTATAATGCCAGAATTACATTATAATATCATAAAAATGAAATTACACTCTTCCATTTTTTTTCTTAAGTATATTTAATTATAGTCATTTTAACAGTTTAATAAAAATGCATTTGAAAACGTATATCCTAAACATATAATAAAAGTCAATTTAAAAAATGCAAGGTAAAAAGTAACAGAGGGTGCGATATCTGATCTATTTTTAGTTTTCAGGCACCCACACGAAAATATACTATATCAATTTAAAGTAAATACTATAGTGTTTTTAACCAGACACAGACACCTCCAATAGATATAGAGAGGTTGCACAATCAGCTAAAATGTTGCTAGAATTGTTTGCGATATATATTGCATCACCAAAAATGACTGAGGTCATGTCCATCTGTTGTGCGATAAGTCGATATACTGATTATGTGACAGGCCTAGCTATAATTCAATTTGTTAAAGCAAAAACATCTCTGCGTGGATTTTTGTATTTTATAAGATATGATCTAAGCACACTGTTATCCAGAACATCAGCACATGAGCTTGAACACAAATGTGATGGAGAGTTTATACAATAGAAGTTAATATTGAGCGAGTGATGCTTAAGATGAAATATATTGGCTCAGTTTCACAAACAGCGCTTACATCAGGTCAGGACTAGGCCTTAGATAATTTAGCCTATTTAAGCCACATTTATAAAATGACCTTAGAAAAATATATTACTGGTGTGCAGCTGGAGACAAAAAAAAAATTGACTGACATATTTTAAGACATCTCCCTGCAAGTTATTTTGAGTTGAGACAGCTCAAACATGCAATTTAATCTTGACTAGCCTTAAACCTTGTTTGTGAAACTGGGGGAATGTCAGTTATTTTTTTGCAAAAATACTGTAAATAAAAATAGTTACAAACCAAGCTTATACACCAAGTGATCGAGAGGCTTAAACTCGGCACAAAAACACACCCAGCAAAATATCATTCAATTATTGGACAAAAATCCCCTTAAATATTGTTGTTAATTATAGGAAAAAAATCTTACAAAATATTAATGCTATTATTATATATTTTTGTCAATATTGCACTCTCCTATTCAATAGTTATAGTTTATAGCTATGTTGACATCTTATTCTTGAAAATTTTCCTTAGTTTTAACCAGATAAACTCTGCTGCTTTATTGTGATTTCCGCCTGGATTTTGCCTACCCAAGTTTAAAACTTCCCAAATCCACATGCACAGGAGTAAATGCAAAAATTTGGTATCATTTTAAAGAAAACCCTTTGAATTTTCATAAAACACTATTGAAAGGGTTTAAAATAACTGTATATGTTGTCTGTGTTATAATAAACACCTAAAAAAGAAGCACTTTTTGTATTATTTGTTTTTAAAAACTCAAATTTGAAAGTGTACCTTTTAGGTTCTGTGTGGTCTAGCTTACTGTAATTAATTTTGGTGGTTCCTGCATATGTGTGTAATCATAGGAATAAAAGAAAACTGTCTCTGCTATAATCTATGCTAAAGTTATTGTATTCCAACTGATGAGAGGTGCTGTACAAGCCACAGGAAGCGATCATTGTTTTCATATTTCGGTAACACTTTACAATAAGGTTCATTAGTTAATGCATTTACTAACATGAACTAATCATGAACAACACATGTACAGCATTTATTAATCATCATTGAACATTTACTAATGGATTATTAACATCCATGTCAATGCTTGTTAACATTAGTTAATGCACCATGAGTTAACATGAACTAACAATGAACAACTGTATTTTTATTAACTAACTCTTATTAACAGGAATAAATACTGTAGAAAATGTATTGTTCATTGTTTATTTATGTTAGTAAATGCATGTGCATGTGCTATCTGGGGCTGCTTATTGATCATAAATGTATTCATTTAGCCAAAATCTTTATTCAAAAGCAAGCAAAAAGAGAAACTTTGAACAGAATGTGAATTGGAGGTGTTGCATTCGGAGGTAGAGCGGAGAAAAACGGTGTTATTTGCAAGTTTGTCCTCCGGAATGAATAACAAAAGAAAAAAATTGAGTGGGAGAGTTTAGCTGATGCGGTTAACATAGTTGGGTCTGAACATCGCACTGAGTGGATTAAAAGAGAAATAGTGAGACGTTGTGGAAATATAAATTTCTATCATCTAATTCCAAATGAACAATAATCTACGTATAACTGAAAAGTTATATTCTTTGGTTTTTAATTATATCATTTCATTGACATGCCAGCTAGGAGGGACGTTTACCCTTTGTCTTGCTGACTACAGGCTAAGCCAAAGTGATGCAATTATCGGTTTCACAGCATGGCTGTCTCTATTGTCTTCCCTGTCTCCAGAACATCATTTGCACATTGTTGTAATGATGTACTTATATATTGATAAGCACAGACCTGGAGAAGGCATGGCACCCTGCAGACAACAAGACTTCATTTGCATGCTTTGTTTGACTGTCCCCACCTACAAGTATAAATGTATAATGTTTGCTGTGCAGTTGAGTTTGCTTTCGATGACGCCACAGCCACGCGGAGTTCTTCTTATTAAAAAGGATTCTGCTTTGAAGACAACCGAAAGATTCTCCCTGTTTTTTGGGCTCTTAGAAGATTACAACAATGTAAAGGTGTAAAATTTTGTAGTGACTTTAACAGCGTAGCTCGTAAAACACATAGCAACATGTTTTGACACGTTCAAGCATGAACTCGGTTCGAATCCAGTGTCTGATGAAGACGTTCTTCTTTTTTTTCTGATTACAAATCAGATTTTGGCTACTCTTCATCACCAGGAAGACAAGTAGGAATCATTAATAAGTGTGTGCATCATATTTTATTTGCACATTTATTGAATGGAAATGATTCTGATTCACGTATTCACCTTATTCTCCGCCGACGAGTGGGCGCTGCAATTTGAATCTTTTTGACTTGAGACTTCCGGTCTCATTCACTTCCATTTATTTTTTTAAGTTAAAAACTGCTCTTTACGCTGCTTGATGTTGCAATTTATATTTTCTTATTATATTAATCTACTTAGTCTGTATAGTCATGCAAGTAGTTTGACCGTTTTCTGCCGTTTATTATTCCTAGTCATTTCTCCCATAGGCGACTGAATCGGAAGTTCTAAGACAATCACGAAAACAGGCGCACTTCCGCATTTTAGAATAAGGTTAATGCAAGTTTGTCCTTAGGGGGCGCCTTTATAGCAATGTGCGTGCAGTCAGTCGCTCTGATTACATTGGGTAAACCGGCGACCACTGGAAACCTTACATACCTGCTAGACATGCGGATGAACCCGTCTCATACAGCTGCCATTACACAGCTCAAAGACACTTAGTAGCGTGCAATTTAACACAACTGCCTCTAGGAGTCGCCAATGGCAATAAAACAGACAAACACAAGAAATGCACGTAGGCCAGGCATGAAGTTAGCGTGGACCAGCGCACATTCCCACGTTCATTTCATCGTTAGTAAATCCAAACGCGAGCGTGAAACCTGCCGTACGCAAAGTTTTTGTGCGTACGCAGCGTTGATACACGAGGCCCCAGCTCATCTTTGGGTGATTTATAGCTTAAATACAGAAAGTAATTTCGTTAAAATTAGCTCAATATCGCATATATTATCATTTCGTTACACCCTTTCTGTTCAGTGTCAAAGACAGAAAATGTTACCATAAATTAATATTTGTTTTATTGCATCGTGTTTTTTTTAACTTCAGTTAATAAGATAAATAAAAAAATTACTTTATAAAATAAATTATAATTCAGTGTGCTCGAAATGTTTATTTTAATTTCTGCCCAGAAATTTCAGTTCAGCGCATCCCCAACAAAACAACCAAAGAATGGAGATCCCTTAACACTAAAACGACACTGATCACAGTCAGTCTGCAGTTCAGTCTTTCAGACAATCTCATGTGGTTTAATAAAAATGCTATATCTGTTCTTTGAATCATTATTTTACACATAGTTTGTTTATTTAAACTGTAAATATTAGCAACACATTTTTCTGCAGGAACTCATTTTAAGTCTTCACAATGCATCTGATGAGGCACAAGTTGTCACTGGGCCACTTTTTAAAGGAAGTAGAAGTAGATTTATTTGTTTAACCCTACTTTTAACCTCATCTTCTCTGACAGGTGAATGTGTACGCTTCAGATTTTACCTCACTTAACTTCCCGAACACAAACCTGTCTGTCATACATTGATATGCTTAAAAAAATACACACGTTTGCCTTTTAAAAATTGTCTTCCAAAAAGTCACGTCAAAAAAAGCCTGTTGCACAAGCAATCATTTGAAACGCCTCACCCTTCATCTATCGCATCATTTATCTCTCCAAATCAAAACAAAAGAGAAATGGCAACTTGCAAAAGCCAAACACAGTGTGTTCCCGACAGACGGGTCCCCCCCCCCGGCGTGACATATCTATTTCTCTGAACAGTGGGCCGCTCACCCTGGCAGTGGGGGCGCTGCTCCGGGCTTTGGCCAGCAGCCTGCGGGCTCTCTCGTACTCGTTATTCTCTGATTCCAACTTCACGGCAGCCAGCCAGATCTCCTCACTGTTAGGGTTAGCCTAGCGCAATGAGAAAGACACAAAAAGAGGAGGGATGAGTGAAGTTTTTACTGGCCATCATCCCAGTGAACGCTTACATGGAGGAAAAGTGGAATGATTGGTTTCAGGAAATGAACACTCAAATTCAGATTAGCTTTTTTTTTCTAGCTTCTTTCATCTGAAGTTAAGTTTTGGTTTTTGCAGTTATATCTAAAATCTAACTGAAAAAAAGTAATTCTTACTTCAACTGTGTGTGTGTGTGTGTGTGTGTGTGTGTGTATACATATATACACACACATATATACATACATATATATATATATATATATATATATATATATATATACATATATATATATATATACATACATATATATATATATATAGATACATATATATATATATATATATACATATATATATATTTACACACATACATATATATATATATATATATATACATATATATATATATATATATATATATATATATATATATATATATACTTATACATATATATATATATATATATATATATATATATATATATATATATATATATATATATATATATATATATATATATACTTATACATATACATATACACATACAGTTGAAGTCAGAATTATTAGCCCCCCTGTATTATTAGCGCCACTGTTTATTTTTTTCACCAATTTCTGTTTAATGAAGGGAAGATAGTTTCAGCAAATTTCTCAGCATAAGTTTAAAAAACGTATTTCTAATAACGGATTTATTTTATCTTTGATCTGATGACAGTAAATAATATTTTACTTGATATTTTCAAAGAAAAGTAAATTTACAAGACACTTCTATACAGCTTAAAGTGACATTTAAAGGCTTAACTAGGTTAATAAGGTAAACTAGGCAGGTTAGGGTAATTAGGCAAGTTATTGTATAACGATGGTTTGTTCTGTAAATTATCGAGAAAAAAAATTAGCTAAAAGGGGCTTATAATTTTGTCCCAAAAAGGTTTAAAAAAAATGAATAACTGCTTTTAATCATGCCGAAATAAAACCAATAAGACTTTCTCCAGAAGAAAAAATATTATCAGACATACTTTGAAAATTTCCTTAATCTGTTAAAAATAATTTCGGAAATATTTAAAAAAATAAAATAAAATCAAAAGGGGGCTAATAATTCTGACTTCAACTGTACATACATACATACATACATCCATAACATACATTACATACATTACATACAAGTCAGAATTATTAGCCCCCTTTGAATTTTTTTTTTTCAAATATTTCCCATACTATGTTTAAAAGATTAAGGAAATTTTCACAGTATGTCTGATAACATTTTTTTCTTCAGGAGAAGGTCTTTTTTGTTTTATTTTGGCTAGAATAGAAGCAGTTTTGAATTTCTAAACACAATTTCAGGCACAAAATTATCAGCCCCTTTAAGCTATATATTTTTTCAATAGTCTACAGAACAAACCATCGTTATACAATAACTTGCCTAATTACCCTAACCTGCCAAGTTAACCTAATTAACCTAGTTAAGCCTTTAAATGTCACTTTAAGCTGTATAGACATGTCTTGAAAAATATCTAGTCAAATATTATTTACTGGCATCATGGCAAAGAGAAAATAAATTAGTTATTTGAGATGAGTTATTAAAACTATTATGCTTAGAAATGCGTTGAAAAAGTCTCTCAGTTAAACAGACATTAGGGAAAAAAATAAACAGGGGGGCTAATAATTCAGGAAAGCTAATAATTCTGACTTCAACTTTACATACACACACATACACACATATATACATACATACATACACATGCATGCACACACAAATATAGGGCTGCACAATACTGGATAAAAAAATCTAACCTTGCGATATAAATTACGTTATGAAAACAATTTCATATGGTCTGTGCTGTTTGGAGTGTATTTCTGTATTTGCATGTGTTGTGAGGATTTTCATGCATAACAATCTATAAATACAACTTAGAAAAAGTTCGACAACAAAAGTAAAGTGTTTTATTGTTCCCCAAGTCTAACAGTATTCAAGTACATTACCTGAATGCGCAGGCGCGAGCTTGCTGCAGCATGTTTTGACTGCTCTGTCTTGTCTTAGTGTTTTAGAGGTTTAATTTGTTGTCTTTATTTTTATTTTCTTTTGTTTTAGTTTATTAGTGTTAGTAAGCGGTGCCCTCCTTAAACATGAGGGTAGAGAGAGCCATCTCTGTGTTTTTTCTGGTTACTGCTCTTTGTTTGAGCTTGCCGCACGCTGCTAATGCTAACACAGCTAGCGGTTGCGGTCCGGTTTTTGTTTATACCCCGGACCAGCTGATCTCGTTGAGGCAGGATGCTTCGAAGCACAGTGCGGTGCTCTCGGGTATCCCCGCGGAGTTACGGAGGGGGAAGACTAAGAGAGGCTGCCGTGGAGGAGCGAAGGTGCGAGGGAAAAGAACGAGGAATGGGAAATTGTCTGATGAGCAGCCGAGAAGACGGTATAAACCTAACCTGCCGTCTGTTGTTATGGGCAACGTGAGGTCACTGGAAAATAAGATGGACGAGCTTACGGCACGGGTCAGATGCAACAGAGAATTTCGTGAGTGTAGTTTGATGTGTTTTACTGAGACATGGCTGCATGAGTGTATTTCTGACTCAGTCGTGGACGTGGCTGGCTTTTCGAGTGTCCGGGCGGATAGAACTCGGCGTGAGAGTGGAAAGAGCAAGGGGGGTGGACTTGCTGTTTTTGTTAATGAAAGATGGTGCCACCCGAATCACATTGTGATCAAGGAACGTATCTGTAGCCCGGACATTGAACTGTTAGCAGTGGGGCTACGTCCATACTATCTACCCAGAGAGTTTTCACATGTGATCGCCATTGTTGTTTACATTCCTCCATCGGCCAATGCGACGACGGCATGTGACGTCATTCACTCCGCTACTGCTAGACTCCAGACAATGCACCAGGACGCGTTCGTCTTAATATCAGGCGATTTTAATCATGTCTCACTAAACAGGACACTGTCCACCTTTTCACAGTATGTAGAATGCCCACCAGAGAAAATAAGACTCTGGACTTACTGTATGCTAATGTGGAAGAGGCATACAGCTGTATAGCCATTCCACCTCTAGGTAGATCGGATCACAATCTTGTGTACCTTCAGTCCACCTACCTACCACTGGTAAAGCGGCAGCCAGCTACTGTTAGGACAGTGAGGGAATGGTCAAAAGAGGCCAGTGCAGCCCTGCAAGACTGCATGGAGACTACGGACTGGGATGCTCTGTGCGTGCCACATGGTATGGACATTGATAACCTCACAGACTGTGTCACTGAGTATATCAACTTCTGTGTGGATAGTACTGTACCATTGAAATCCATACGCTGCTTTCCTAACAACAAGCCATGGGTCACTAAAGATATCAAAGCCCTTCTGAATGAAAAGAAGGTGGCATTCAGGTCAGGTGATAAGGAAGCAGCTAAGGAAGTACAGAGGCGCTTGTCGGTGAGGTTAAAGGAGGGTAAGGAGAGATATAAGAAAAAGCTGGAACAAGAGCTGAAACAGAATAACAGTAGGTATGTGTGGAGAGGCATGAAGAACATTACTGGCTTCAAGACCAGCAGCCCTAGAACTGATGGTGATGTGGATAGGGCCAATCAGTTTAATATGTTTTTCAATAGGTTTGACAGTAGGCCTCTCTCCAGCTCTGACACAGCCCTTACTGCACCTAGTGCATCTGCTCCCCCCAATAGTGTCACGTCAAATTGCAGCATTTTGCCCTACTTCATGCCCTCTCCTTCCTCCTCTTTCACCATCGTACCAACTGAAGCCTCCATCGCCTCTCCTCCTTTCATTGGTGTCTCAGACTCTTATAAACCACCTATGATCATCACTGAGGACCAAGTGAGGAGAGAATTATGCAGACTCCATCCTGCTAAGGCACCGGGTCCAGACGGATTAACCACACAAGTACTTAAGCTGTGTGCTTCTCAGTTAAGTGGAGTACTGCTGAGGATCTTTAATTTGAGCCTCAGTATTAAGAAAGTTCCTGTGATGTGGAAAACATCATGTCTGGTTCCGGTACCCAAGAAGGCGCGACCTAGTGTTCCATCAGACTACAGGCCAGTAGCACTTACTTCACACAGTATGAAGGTCTTTGAGAGGCTGGTCTTGGGCACTCTCCGCCCCCTAGTGAGGTCAGCGCAAGATTCTCTTCAGTTCGCTTACCAGGCCAAGATTGGAGTGGAAGACGCCATCATTTACCTGTTACATCGTGCCTACAGCCATCTTGACAAACCGAGTGCATCCCTGAGGATTACATTTTTCGACTTTACCAGTGCCTTTAACACTATTCAGCCAGCCCGGCTAGGGAGCAAACTGTCTGCTATGCAGGTTCATGCTCCCTTAGTTGCGTGGATTATGGACTATCTGACTGATAGGCCACAGTACGTACGGCTACAGGGGAATAAGTCCGATACGGTACTGTGTAGCACTGGAGCACCGCAAGGAACTGTTTTGTCACCGTTTCTCTTTACACTGTATACATCTGACTTCCAATATAACACAGAGGGCTGTCACCTGCAAAAATTTTCAGATGATTCAGCAATAGTCGGATGTATTAAGGGGGGGGACGACTTGGAATACAGGATGGCTGTGGACAGTTTTGTGGACTGGTGTGAGCTGAATCAGTTGCAGCTTAATATCCAAAAGACCAAAGAACTGGTGGTGGACTTGAGAAGATCACGGCGATCTCCAGTTACTCCCTTGTCCATTAGAGGGGTGGATGTGGAGATTGTTCAGGACTATAAATATTTGGGTGTGTATATTGATAATAAGCTGGACTGGTCCAAGAACTCTCTGGTCACATATAAGAAGGGTCAAAGTAGGCTGTATTTCCTACGTAAACTCCGATCTTTTAGAGTCTGCAACACCATGTTGCGTATGTTCTATGAGTCTGTAGTGGCCAGTGCCATTTTCTATGCTGTGGTGTGCTGGGGTGGTAGTGTAAAAGTGGCAGATATGAAGAGATTTAACAAATTGATTAGGAAAGCTGGCGCTGTGGTGGGTGAGGAATTGGACAATATGGAGACTGTGGCCGAAAAGAGAACATTGTGCAGACTTCGGTCAATTATGCACAATGTAGATCATCCTCTTTATAATGTGGTTGACGAGCTGAGAAGTACCTTTAGTCACAGACTTACCAGCTTAAAGTGTTCCACTGAACGCCACAGAAAATCCTTCCTTCCCACTGCTATCAGACTTCATAACGTCTCCCTCAGTCACTTACCCTCACAGTAATTTATGCAATATCTTGCTGCTCGTGCCATATATTAATTAATTATTACGGGTTTTAATGCGTGGAAGTCTGTGCATTATGTTCTATGATGTGCAATAGTCTATTAGGTGCAATATTTGTACGTTTTTTTACTGGGTCTTAAATATTTTTAGTGCAATATCTTTGTTTTTTAAATGAGTGCTGAATGACTTTACTACTTGAATTATTGTATGTGTAATTGTTTTATGTGTAATATTAGTTTTGGTTAATATTATTTTCATTACTTGATATATGACTTATTAGTATTAGTTACCACTGATTCTTTTAAGTGTAATATCTTATATAATAGTTTGTATACTTATGTATTGTGGCTGTTTTCTTTTATAGATTGGTTGGATTTATGTGACTTATTTCACTTACTTAATTTATTTATTTTGTCTTGTGGTTTTGTGTTTCTGTGTTCTGTGTGTTATGGCAGTCATTACATAAGCAATTTCCTGCGGGATAAATAAAGTTTTCTAAGTCTAAGTCTAAGTCTAAGTCTAAGTCTGAATGATAAAAATAAAAATAATTAAATAAAATTAATCATAGTTAAGGTCATAAGTGGTACAGTTTCTTGTACCTGAATGCTTTTAAAACCACTATACAATTACAGGCATCAAAAGCACATGAAAATGATAAATTTTGATACAAATTTAACATTGTATATTCTCCAATGTGACTATTGCGAATGATCACATTGCGATATATATATATATATATATATATATATACATTGATATGATTGATATGACATAATACACTTCAGTGAATATGTACACATAGACATCGCCCATATACTATATCACTGCAGGGTAACTATACTTGTATACAATTATAACCGTTAAAAGCTATTAGTTATTAGTTACTAGTTAATTAGGTAAAATTACTAGTAACTACAGACCTTAACCTTCTGAATTTGCTTGTAATGCAATGATGTGCATCTTTTGTTAAGCTGCTTTGAAACTATTTCTATTGTGAAAAGCACTATACAAATAAACAAATTGAATATCTGTAATGATTCAGTGTGCAGGCATTTTTGTTTTCCATTTTAACTATTTATTTTCTCTCTATTCAATTCTTGTAAATTGTTCAAATTAAATTAAATCGCATAACATGCAGTACAAATTATAAAGCCAGCAGTTACCACAATACTTTTAGATGTATTCTGTAAATTATTGCTTTTTATATTTCTAGGACAAAGTCTGGAGTCAGTAAAACTTTTTTCTTCCTCAAAGTCAGAGTAAAGGATATTTATGACATTTTAAAAGATGTACATGCTTTTAAATATTATGGTCATATAAAAATACTTGTCTAGAACTCAAGAATAATACTATGCACGTTTATGTTGATTTTTATAAGATAAGAGTATTTTAAGACCAGTAAAATAATTTTTTTTAAAATAATGGTTTCATATAAGTTTCATGTCATAAAAAGTAAACAAAACTTCCAACAAATCTTCATTAGTTTGTAATCCATATTAAAAACAAATTGTTTAAGGTTTGAATGTCTATAATCCAAATCACTAAAATGTAAATAAATAAATTAAAATACCGCAAAAAATAATTTATTAGACCAAAAAAGTTATGTTCAGTGTTTTTGCCTTGTTAACAGGCCTAAAGTTTAAAGATCAAAATAACTTTATTTGAAGCTAAAAAATATAAGAAACTTGATTAAAAAAAAAGTAAGATTTAAATGACAAATCACTAATTTAATTGAATAATTATTTGTTTTGTTTGCAATTAAAATTTAATTAATTAAATGAACAATTTGCAAAATGCATTTAATTAATTAAAATCATGCAACTGACAGTTTACAACCATTTTATCGCTTAATTATTTCTTTTTTTCCACTTATTGAAAAGTCATTCTGTGTTCTTGTGTTTGTGCACACTTGGCAAATAAAGCTCTTTTTAATTCTGATTCTTATGAAAGAAATTGACAACTCACTTGGAAAGCCAGAGCCAAGATACTTCTGGCTGCAGGAACATCTCCAGCCAACCATTTCGATTTAGCACCCATCAGCCACAACACCTCAGCCTTAGGACAGTGAGCTACAGCCCTCTGTAACAGAGCCTCCAATGACTCTCTGAGAGAAATACAAAGAGAGATTTGAAGCGAAAAGGCATATTTTGTAAAATATAACAAAAAAGCAGCATGAGATTATGACAGTGTTTCAATGCCTAAAGGCACCTCTTAAGCTTTCACAATGAACAGATTAATAATCTAGAACAAAATCAAGTGGACAAACTTAAATAGGCCTTGTAGCCTTCTGTTTCCCTGAACATTCAAACAGAGCCAATGAATGCTGATCTAAATTCTGTTCAGCACTGCGTAGGCAACTACAAAACTCAACAGCCTTAGATGCAGCATGTGAAATTATTGCAATGTGTATTTAGTCATATATATATATATTTTTTTTATATATATATATTATATTATATTATATTATATTATATTATATTATATTATATTATATTATATTATATTATATACAGTTTAAGTCAGAATTATTTTCACCCTTTTTATTTTTTTTTTTCACAGTATGTCTGATAATATTTTTTCTTCTGGAGAAAGTCTTATTTGTTTTATTTCGGCTAAAATGAAAGCAGTTTTAAATTTTTTAAAACACATTTTTAGGACAAAAGTATTAGCCCCTTTAAGCTCATTTTTCCCCCCGATAATCTACAGAACAAACCATCGTTATACAATAACTTGGCTAATTACCCTAACCTGCCTAGTTCACCTTATTAACCTAGTGAAGCCTTTAAATGTCATTTTAAGCTGTATAGAAGTGTCTTGAAAAATATCAAGTAAAAATATTATTTACTTTCATCATGACAAAGATAAAATAAATCAGTTATTAGAAATAAGTTTTTAAAACTATTATGCTTAGAAATGTGCGGAAACAATCTTCTCTCTGTTAAACAGAAATTGGGGGGAAAAAAATAAACAGGGGGGCTAATAATTCTGACTTCAACTGTTATTCCAAATGTTATTTTGAGCTAATTCGTACTTCCAGTTTGAAACGAATTTTTGAGTGCCTTATCACGTCTGAGTGTGCTGCATTAATGCATGAGTTAGACTTGGGTCAAACCAATCAGCGCGCTCTATTGTGCAACTTTATTAATATTCATTAATGTTACAGTGTTCAGACGGCAGAGAGACGCCGCGTTGTGTTGCAAAAACAAGCGTGCACTGTTGCTTTTATAATTTGCTGCAGTGAAGGTTTTGTTTTCATTTTCTCTCTATGAGTGGGCAGCTAGACAAACGTGCTGATTACAGCACACGCGACGCTCGACAACAATTCGCCTTTAAGGAATATTGATCACCAAAGAGCTTTTCTCATCTGGAAAAGGTGAGATCTGGATTTGCTGCTCGTCTCTTCTTAATAAAGACGCGGCTCCAGTTTGTGTTGATTGTCCTGTCTCTACAGATTTTGTGATTGAGCGACCAGTGATCTTTGTCTATTCAGATGGCAAAATTAGTTCGTATCCAACTAACTATTGCACAGAGTGTAAACGTGTTAGAACCACAATCAAACTTACCGTCGTTTAGGATTTTCACCGCGTTTTGTGACAGGAATAACACACACAGCTTTCTGACACTACCTGCCGAGTGCATCTAAGTTTCTGGGAAATGCGGAGGGTTTTTTTTTTCTCTCATTCGCCATGCGGTAACAAACATTGCATGAAAAATACACGCTTAGAGCAGTTCCTCGAATCAAATATCTTGTTTGTCACGAGCAGGGCTGGCGCTTCCATAGAGGCGACCTAGGCGACTGCCTAGGGTGGCAAAGTAGAGAGGGCGGCGTCCCCGAAACTACCCTCGCCACCCGCGCCCTCATCCGCATCTAGGGTGGCAAAATAGAGAGAGCGGCGTCCCCGAAACTATCCTTGCCACCCACGCCCACAATTATATCCGCGTCTAGGGTGGCAGAATATAGAGAGCGGCATCCCCTAAACTACCCTCGCCACCCGCGCCTCAGTTATATCCGCGTCTAGGGCGGCAGAATAGAGAGGGCGGCGTCCCCTAAACTACCTGCGCCTCAGTTATAGCCACGTCTAGGGTGGCAGAATAGACCCCCGGTTTCACTTTAGGTTTGAGGGCGGCGTGACCGTCCTTTGCCTAGGGCGGCAGTTCAGCTTGCTCCGGCCCTGGTCACAAGGAGCATGAATAAATTCCCTGAATGAACCAGGCAAACTGCAGTTAAAGTCCATCATTTAATAATTTGTCAAATAATTCGATTACTGATGTCCATGTAAAGTCACTGTCTTTCTCCCCTGTGTGTGTGTGTGTGTGTGTGTGTTTTGACTCTAAAATTCAGCACGTGGCCAAACCGACACTCCCATTTTTATGCAAATTTTTTACAGACCCTCCCTCTTTTGCTCCTCCGACACTACCCCTAAACAGAGTTGGACACACCCACTTTGCTGACTTTTTTCAAAGTAGAGGTGTGAAAACACCCTGCTGAAACAAGAGGGTTTCATGACCCTTTAAGGTTTCTTTGGTCAACTCAATTGTTTTACATTCAAACCACTTAAAGTTGTAAAAACAAGTATGTTAACTATGAATTTGTGTTGGGACAACCTGAAGGAATTGTGGAGAACCCAGCATTTTTCAGTGTATTTTGAAAAAGTAACAAATACAAAAATATTCATGCAAAATCTTGGACAGAATAACTTAAAAACATATATGTGTGAGACAGCAAACCAGTAAAGTATTGATGGGATAAAAAGCAAGCTGTTCAAATTGTAAAAAACTGCCCACATGAAAACTATGACTACTTCCAGAATATACCACACAGTTAGACAAGTGTACAAGTGCAAAGACTACAAGAAAAACTATTAGGATATGCCATCAGACTGCGAAGGTATTTCTCACCGTGTCCCATTGTTCTTCTCAAAATAAGCCGCCCTCAGCCAGACACTCTTCTTGCTGGGAAAGACCTGGAGTGCATGAGCATAGATGGCACGTGCGCACTCCAGAGCACCATGAGAAACACACTACAACACACAACAACCAATCAGAATCTACAACAGTAATAATAGCCAAACTACCGTTTAAACAGAACATCTAACATCGTCAAATATGATCAGGGACGTATGTTATAAACAAGCATGTGGTGCTTAATGAAAATAATCTGTGTTTGCGTAAAGGTGTGAGGATGTTTACACTGTCTGCGTCCTCCATCCATGTGTGTTTGCAGTCCTCTTCTTCAATGCCGATCCCGATCACAGCTCTGATCACAGACTGACATGTGACCACACTGCCAGCCTTATCACACTCCTCTGCATCCTGAAAGACATCACACAAGAGACATGACTTTGAAATAAACAAATCCTGATACTGCAGCCATGAAACAGTTGATCTTTCATATGTATATGACATGAATAAATCTGATCTAAAAAAGACCTGCATGGTTTTACTTTTTAACAGTGGTCTAAATCAGAATATTTATATATATATAAGTTCAGAATATAAGTTTAGAATATTCCATGTAACCGATGAAAAGACACTTCAGTGTTCCACCATTTTTGGAGGGTGTAATTTTTCAGATTTAGAGTCAAAATACAAGGCAAAATTGGCTTTAGAAACTTTGTTTCACAGTTCTATTCATACAATCTTTTGATTTTAGCAATCCTTGTAGCCGTAGATACCAAAAGTGACAATTTTAAAATTGAGGTTGGGGGGAACGAATCCCTTAAGCCTTACCTAACAGGGCTCGACAATAAGGATTGCACGATGGCCAAGGGCCAGCGTGCGAGACGCCCGGGACAGTAGACAGTATAGTTACTGGCAAGATCGGGCCAGTGCTCGTCACTAAAGTTTCATTTTGGCTGCGTCTGTCTGTCAATTGCATGCAAATACAGTCTTGGGGCGTACTCACACTATGCTATCCGTACCGTGCCCAGGCCCGTTTCCCAGATCGTTTGAGAAGTGTGAGTGCGCTGAATCAGGCTCAAGCACGGTTCACTTGGCCGGCCCTGGCCCGGTTGGAAGAGGTGGGCCTGAGCGCGGTTCACTTGGGCTTTGGCGCGGTACGCTTCTAGTGTGAGTGCAAAACGCGCCAAAACCCAAAACTGAAAGCGAGACGTGACTTTTAAGGGACTGTTTGATATAGATTAATTATTCATTCTTACTGTTCAGTAAACGCAAACTGCCGTAGTTTATTAAAGACTCAAACCCCTCACTGCACGACAGCTGCACACCTTCAGCAGACCTCCTCATTCCTGCAGCACGAGGGCTTTATGATTGTTTATGAGTGCCAAAAGTGGCAGATCTGTTCGGCGAAATATCTGTCTGCATGTCACCGGATCCCTAAGGATTGTTTGGCGAAATATTTGACTGCATATCAAACGAATGAAACGATATAACTAGAGAAATGTCCACTGTGCTGAGCGACAGTGCTCACTGAACAGAGCAGCATCGTTGACGTAAGCGTGCCCAGGCCCGATTGTATGTGAGTGCGGGCCGTCGGGAAAGACGGGAGGGGGGACTGAGGCAACTGTACATAGTGTGAGTACAGCCTTAGGGTGTTTTCACACCTAGACGTTTGTTTCAAAATCCGTTTTCATATTTGAATTTATTCAAATTTGAATTTAATTACATTTTGATATTATAGTTTTATTTCTTTGAGTATAGACTATTCAGTTCATAAGAGCAGTTAAATCTTTTATGAAGTTTGCTGTATAAAAATATAACATTTTTAAATATTTATAATTATCGGCCTATATTTAATGGCTATCTGAGTTATCGGTTATCGATATCGGCCAAAAAAATCCATATCGGCGCATCACTAGTTTTATTGACTCTCAATGTACCCTAGTGCTCTTTAAAGTTATGATGAAAAAAATACACTACATCTCATATGGTCTAGAAATGAGCAAATCATAGGCATATTTTAACTTCTGAAGTGAACGATCCCTTAAAATCCATCATGTCTGACCTGAATCCACTGTTCGCGGTTGATCTCCACGCCGTTGGCCCTCAGTGAGGTGATGGCTCTGTCGATGATCTTCTCCACCATCTGCGTGTTGCCATTGGCCTCCTCCAGCTTGGCAGCGGTGATCCAGATATGCCGATCGGTGGGAATGTTTTCACGGGCTTTGTTCAGGACGCGGCGAGCGTTCTCATAGGTCTCTAACCGAGCCAGAGCCAGCCAGAGCTACAGGAAAGAAGGAATACCGTGAGATCAGACGGATTTATGGCTCACAGAGAGGCTATGTAGGGCTGTGTTTGTGTACCTCCACACTGGTAGGACAGCACTCCACTGCTCTGCTCAACATGATCCTAGCATCCTCTGGTTCCTCCAGCTCAACAGCTGTCTTCCACAAACGCACAGATTTCGACACATTCTCTAAAGCTGAAGAAAATAAATATGAATATATTAAGTTTCAGTTACACACTCGTAATAAATGTTTTATGTAACCATTTTGGTAGAGCGAAAAATCAAAATACATCTCTAGAATTTACTAGTACTATAATATGTTTTGCAATTAGTTGAGGAATCAGAGAGGGAGTTGCATATTAGTAAGGAAAGTGGAGACTAAATAGTTGAGTTTTTAGTCGCTTTTTGAAGACAGCAAGTGACTCTGCCGTTCTGATGCAGTTAGGGAGTTCATTCCACCAACTTGGCAGATTGAGCGCGAGCGTTCGGGAAAGTGTTTTCTTCCCTCTTTGGGATAGAACCACGAGGCGACAATCATTCACTGAACGCAAGTTTCTTGAGGGCCTATAAATCTGCAGAAGTGAGAGCAGATAAGAAGGGGCGCAGCCAGAAATCGCTATGTAAGCAAACATCAGAGCTTTGAATTTGATGCGAGCAGCAACTGGTAGCCAGTGCAAACGGATGAGCAGCGGAGTGACATGTGCTCTTTTAGGTTCATTAAAGACCACTCGTGCTGCTGCATTCTGAAGCATCTGAAGAGGCTTGATAGAGTTAGCTGGGAGCCCGGCTAGTAGAGAGTTGCAATAGTCCAGTCTGGAAAGAACAAGAGCTTGAACAAGGAGTTGAGCTGCATGTTCAGATAGTAAGGGTCGGATCTTTCTGATGTTGTAGAGTGCAAATCTGCATGATCGAGCAGTTCTAGAGATGTGGTCAGAGAAGTTTAGTTGGTCATCAATCGTTACTCCAAGGCTTTTAACCATTTTGGATGCAGTAATGGTTGCCCCGTCTATCTGGATTGAAAAGTTGTGATGTAAAGTCGGGTTGGCAGAAACTTCTAGCATTTCTGTTTTCGTGAGATTAAGTTGAAGATGATGATCTTTCATCCAGTGTGAAATGTCTGACAGGCAGGCTGAGATGCAAGCTGGAACCGAGGGATCATCAGGATAAAAAGAGAGGTTTAGCTGGGTATCATCAGCATAGCAGTGGTAGGAGAATCCATGTTTCTGGATGACTGATCCCAACGATGTTGTGTAGATGGAGAAGAGAAGTGGTCCAAGGACAGAGCCCTGACGTACCCCAGTGTTTAGATGCTGTAGGTTGGACACCTCTCCTCTCCAAGACACCCTGAATGACCTGTTAGAGAGGTAAGATCCGAACCACTGAATAACCGTGCCTGCAACACCTAGTGACTCAAGCGTAGATAGCAGGATCTGGTGGTTTACAGTGACAAAAGCAGCTGACAAATCCAGCAAGATGAGGACTGATGATTTTGAGTCTGCTTTAGCCAGTCTGAGATCCTCCACTACCGAGAGCAGGGCAGTCTCAGTTGAGTGGCCTTTCTTAAGGCCATCTACATGCATATTGACCCACATTTAGTTTTGAAAAGGTGTACAATTTTACAAACTGTTCATGAAGCCATACAGAGATCTCAATATTTCCTGCGGAAGGTCGGCGGTAAGATACCAGTTCGGAGCGGGTTGGGTGGCGTAGGTCTGGCGGGGTAACAATAGCATCAGCCAAACTCTCCCACTCAAGTTTTTTTCTTTTATTTTTCCAAAGGGCAATGTTTCCAATCTCCAATAATAGCACTCCATAGAGTTTATTTTCTTGTCGATTGATTTGACTAATTTCTTGCTTTTCCTAAAGTGATCTCATTAACAAGTTGAAATGTATTTATTTGAGGGAGACTACAGGGTTGTTCTTGTGATTTTGGTGGGGTATTTTTTCACATTTACATGCAAGTTCTGTGAGAATTGAATGCAAGTCTTTGTACATGAGGCCCCTGGAAAATTCTAAAGAATTCGCATGACATTCTGAGCCAAAAACATGGACAGAGAAAGACATTCAATGCTTTCAGAGGCTCTCTTTCTCCCTTAAAAGAGCTATTGATATCAGTCAATGCTCGCTACACATGCAGCTTCTTCTTCAAAAAATCAGTAATCAAAAATCAGTATGGTCACACAGTGTGTGAAATATAACCCCACACTGCCATGCCAACAATTTATGCAAATCATCTCATGAATAATCAGCCATTACTAAAATGGCAGAGCAACAAGATTTTTTAAAACCGTACTAATTACTTGAAATTATTACATAGAGTTAACCAGTTAATCATCGGAGAGACATTGATGAAGTAGCAGTGCCAGACTATTTAGAAATCCTTTATTATAAAGGCGGAGATTCAGGACAGTTTAACATGCTGAGACTGATAAAAGATCCTACATAACTAACAAGTCATCTGTCTCTGTCATACAGGTATGCACCTGAAAAAAGAGCCAGTGACAGTGGAAAGAGAAAACTGATGAGGGGAGAGACTGAGAAAGTAAAGAAAGAGAGGGAGACGGAGAGAGACTGACCTTTCCTGAGCACTCTTTTCTTGGCCCTGATGTCCGTCTCCAGCTCAGCGGCTCTGATGTAGATGCGCACAGACTGAGGGAGGTGTCGCACTGCTTGGGCAACTACTGCTTTCGCTGTGTCTCCAGGCTGCAGACGCGCAGCTTCTAGCCAAACATCCTCACTCTGAACAGACAAAACACAACACGGGTTATACACGCATGCCCACACACAGTGAAGCTGATGCACACATATAAAACACTCATCAGGGCCGTACAATGTATCATTTTATCATCGATATCACAATGTGAGAGTACGCAATGCTAGTCAAGTCACAGTCCAGTTGGGTTTTTAGTTGACCAGACGATATAGTTCATAGCACTGTGGAATCATTGTTTATTCATTGGATCAAAGTTTAACCTCAGAGTGAAGCTTTCAAATGCATCTGTAATTTCTTTCATCATTTACTAATCCTTTCCTGGTTTCAAACAATTATGAGTTTATTTTTTTTCTGTTGAACATGAATATTAAAAAAAGTTGGAAGCCTGTAACCACTGACTTCCATAATTTTGTTTTTTCCTACTATGGAAGTCAATGGTTTTCAGCTTTCTTCAACAATATATAATTTTATCTTCAACAGAAGCATGAAATTATTTTCGAAAGGTTTTAGGGCTGTCAAAGTCTAAAGGTTTTTTCCTGAAACTTAAAAAACCTCCATCTCCTGTTAACATTTACATGCTTAACCACTGATTAGTCGTTGTGCTCAGATGCTCAACAGAAATGGCTATAATTGGCTGTACAGGTCATCAGTTCATCACTCTTCACCGCTGTTCACCAAGTGCAAGCACAGAGTCACAGGCACTAGTGATCCATCAGATTGCTCATATGTCAGCACATAGACAGATCTGCTGATTGACACAGCTTTCAAATGCTCCACAGCCAACCACAGTCATTTCTGTTGAGCATGAACACAGTGGCTAATCAGCAATGTTTAAGAACGTGCTCAACAGTGATCATATTTAAAATACAGATTGGTATCAAACGATATTTCTAACAACCCTAAAAAGTTTAGAACAACTTGAGGAAGTGTAAAGAGAGTGAGCAAATTTAGATTTTTGGCTGAACTATCCCTTTAAGTCAGGGGTGTCCAAACTCGGTCCTGGAGGGCAGGTGTTCTGAAGAGTTTAGCTCCAACCTTATTTAAACACACATGAACCAGCTAATCAAGCTCTTACTAGATACACTAGAAACATCCTGGCAGGTGGTTTGTAGCAAGTTGGAGCTAAACTCAGCAGGACACCGGCGCTCCAGGACCGAGTTTGGACATCCCTGCTTTAAGTGAAAGTGAAACCAGCAATACTGGCCAGTGCAGCAGCACAAAATAACCTTTTTGTGGTTCATATATTTGGCCAGTTTTCTCTTTTTTTGCAATATTCAGCAGCAAAAAATCTGTGCATCTCAAAATGAAACCATACATTTAAACCATATTAGAAGAGTTCAGATGCAAAAACCTCTAAAAGCCATTTGAAATTTCCTTCAAAAATAATCAATTTTATCAGGGTCCTGTGTGTAGGTTCAGTAAATTTAAGTTTATGGCAAAGAATACACTCTTTTAAAGGTCCTTAAAATAAAATAACTCAACATAAACATAAGAGTCTGAGAAAAATGCTCATTTTCAATGGATATTTCAGACAGAACTTAGAGGTGTTCGCATCTGAACTCTTCATATGTATGCATTTTGTTTATGCAGGCTACCAGGAACATGGCAGACATGGCAGCACACCAACTTATGATTGGCAGAGCTCAAGTTCCTTCAAATAAACTGCACAAACAGAAGCACTACACCAGTTTGTTTTAACTGAACCAAATGTACCAAGACACTTGTGTACCCAATGTACTCAAGACACTCAAACAGGCCTTTTTTCTATTATTAAATTTCAAAGCTAGCACAACTGTCTGTAAAGTGGTAACAAGACTTTAATTTACAATTTTATGTACAAATTTCTCCACTCCTGATAATTTTCATAACAAAAGCCATAGCCTGCTGGCTGTCCAAATCAGCAATTTCATTTGGATATATTTTATACCCTAGGGAAAAAGCAACAATTCACTTCTGACAGAACATAACATATTAATTATTTAATCAGCAGATGTAATAACAAAAACAGACAGGTGCAAAAAATTGGGCACCCTAACAGAATAATAACTTCAATGTTTTGTACAGCCAACTTATGCTGAAATAAAAGCCTGTTGTTGATTCTTATTGCCAAGGATAAGTCCCTGAACTCTTGCTGAAGGCATTTTGGTCCATTCTTCCCTGCAAAATTTCACCAGTTCAGTCAGGTTTGATGGGTGCAAACCATAAACTGCCCTTTCCAAACCAACCCATAGATTCTCAATAATGTTTAAGTCTGGGGACTGGGATGGCCATATCAGAACATTGTATCATGTCGGAGCATGAATTCCATGGTAGATCTGCAACTGTGTTTTGGGTCATTGTCCTGCTGAAACATACAACCCTGCCGTAACTTCAGCCTCTTGACTGATTCCTAAACATTGGTCTTCAGAATCTGCTGATACTGGGTAAAATCCATGCAACCTTTGCTGTAATTCTGACAAGGTTTCTAGTACATGTGCTTGCCACACTTCCCCACAGAATGATGGACCCTCCACCATATTTTACAGCAGGGAGCAGGTTCTTCTCCTGAAATGCTTTGTTCTTTTTCCACCATGCAAAGCGCCTATGGTTGTGGCATCTGTCTACAGAATATTTTTCTAAAATGATTCAGGCTTGTCCAGATGAGCCTTTGCATACCTCAAACGAATCTTCTAGTTGGCAGAATGCAGAGAAGTCTTCCTCTGCATCACCTTCCATTAAGCTGTTCTTTGTGAAGAGTGCGCTGAACTGTGGAACTATCTACAATGACATTATTAGCAGCAAGTTGTTCCTGGAGCTCTTTGCAGGTGGTCTGTGGTTTGTTTGTGACCATTCTAACCATTCTTCGCCCTTTGCCTTTCAGATATTTTTTCTTGGTCAAACACATCTTTCCTTCACAAGAACTGTTCCTGGGGCCTTCCATTTTCTTACTATATTTCTGACTGTGGAGATATAGACTTTAAACCTTTGTGATAGCTTTTTGCATCCACCTAATTAATGTTGATGAATTGTCCTAGTTTTTAGATCATTAGGAAGTTATTTTAGGGATCCTATGCTACTATTTTGTAGTTAGCAATCAGCTATCTTAAATATCCATTTTCATGATTGGTTTGACCTGTATCAGGATAGTTAAGAGTCACTCAAATCAATTCTGTGTTGTAATCAATCAGCATTAAATGACTACAGGTTGTGAAATCCACACGAAAAAGGATGCCCAAACTTTTGCATAGCCTTTTTTTCAGTTTCAATTAAATTTCACACATCTCAATACAGCTAAACTACGTATTTTTGTCTGAAAAACATGACTATAGCCCCTTTCACACAGTGATACCGGTAAATTTCTGGAAAATTTCCGGAACGACTTTACCGGTATATTGAAAAAAGCGATGTTCACACAGGCGAGGACGTTACGGAAATTTTCCGGAAAAGAGCATTCACACATCCATTCCAAAATACCGGTAAATTCTGACATCATTCACCACAAATGAGCTTTAAACGGCTGCGCTTGTGTTTGTAAACATTTGACTAAATTACAAACTCTGTGGATGATCAATATTGTGAAGAACTTTCGCAGGATCACTTTCGCATGTCGAGATGTTCATGATATGTGCGTGTGCAGAAGCTCATAGGCGCACGCAAAGCTTGAAGGTAAACAAACAACGGCTTATCATAAGCATCTCATCGATGATTATTTACACAGTTGGCATTAAGAAGAACATATAAACGTGATCTGACTAACTTCTAGCAGCTACATGTGTCTGGAAAAATATTCAAAGGCTTTTATCCTCACAAACCGCGTCTGACTGTTGTGATTGGCTAAAGCAGACGTCTCACGTCAGCCCGTTCTAGACGTGCACGCGCTTATTACGGGAATCTTCCTTCTGCATTCACACAGCGCAGCATTCCGGCAAATTGCCGGTAATGTTACAACTTCTCTTTCCAGAAAATAGCCAGAACGAATTTACCGGTATTTTCAAAAAGGACCTGTTCACACATACAACCTTTCCGGAAAATTGCCGGCAATTTTCCGGAAAGGTCTGTATGTGTGAAAGGGGCTATTATCTCGCTTTCTCTATAAACCGAATAGCATTTTACTGCGATCTTCTCTTATACAGATGGGTGCCATAATTTTTGCATAAAATTGTATGGTAAAACAGTTCTTATTTTAGTTGCAGTACAAAGAACAATATCCTGGTATTGACTAAAAGTTTGCATGCATGTTAAGAACGCCTGAAATATTATAATATTAATAAATGGCAGCGTTTAATAGCACCACTTGAATCAACCTTCAGTTCAACATGTTCATTCATAACTGGCATGTTTGATGACTAAAAAGTACAGATCATGCCTGAACATCATGCCTGATGGGCAGCTCACTTGACTTTGAGACAGCCAGTGTGCGTCACTGTTCTTTTCTGCTGAAATGTGAGGAAGTTGAACTCCTAACTTTGATTAACGAGCATGCAGGAATTTCCCAACAATTAATGAAGCTGTGCACACACGGAGGGCAAAAGGTCTGACATGGTTTCTGCTCTGTCTGAATGTTTTCTCTCTCTGGCCAAAGTCAGCATTAGTAAACAAATGCAATGACAGAGCCTACATAAAAAAGTCATGGTGAAAGAATTAGGTCTGGTTCATGTTATCCTTGAACCATATTTAGCATTTGGGGAAGTGGGATTTTACAGGTTATAAAAGAATCACTGTGGCAACCTGTCAACACTGGCTAGATTCCTTATGCTGTAAATCTTCAATGCTTCATAAACTCACACACACTGCCCCCTATTGGGCATACAAAGACACACAATATTTTTTGAATCCTTTGTGTGCTTTTGGGAATGTTTTAATCCACTCTGGGGTTATTATTTTGTGTTTTTGGCCTTAAATTTCTTTGTGTTTCAGCAAATAAATTCTGATGACAAATCTTATTTTGACACATATTTTAGAAAACTGCTTTTTCAAAAACTCGAACATAACTTTGAGCAAATTTGCAACCCTTTTGTTATGTTGGTGGCTGTTTTTGCCCTATTGACTTCTATTATAACCACATGTGGACACTATATAATGATGCTTTTTTGATTGTTTGTGGTTTGTCCTGGTGAGAAGAGGTACAATTTGTATTTTTAACTGTTGATTTTCAGTTGCAGTGCAAAAAACTAGCCTCTAGCTTTTATATGGAGTATAGTGTGTTGTCTATGCATATGCTGGAGGCAACATGGCGAATGCTCCCACACGCAAAAATGTCACGCTAAACAAACCATAGTAACCATCTACACCCATCAAAACTGCCAATAGCCGCTTTTCCACTGTTGGGCCAGTGCGAGCCAGGGATTTTATCTGGCCGGGCCAACTGCCCAGGAGGTTGAGTAGTGTGGCCGAAATCATGTCGCGTTTTCACTGTCAGGCTAGTAGCTCGCAGCGCTTCACGCAAACCCAGCCCCCGGAACGTCCCTCGGATGAAACGTCACACAACCCGCCCACTTCAGCAGGAATCAGGCAGATAAAGCACACCATCGCATCATCACGATAAGATTTAACTGAAGCGAAATAAACAAATTACACGTTACTGTACAGCATTACATTATATGTCTATACACACATGCATGTGTGCTCTCATTCATCATATTCATTTACTCACCGACCGACTGTTGGCATCGTGCATCAATGGTCTCGCCACTAGCGGAGAGACCCAGCACAGTGAGCGCATCAATCCATAATATAAAACCACAGAAATTCTCCGATAATAACTCTGTATGAAATGTATTTTATAACATCCTTGTTTTGACAAACAAATTTTTCCCAAGGCTATATGGCACTTAAAAGGTAATTCCCCTTTATTTAAGAGATCTTATTCGGAGATTATTCGGAGATCTTAAGTAAAGGAAAGTGTTCAGTGTTTCAGCACATAAGAGCAAGTAATAAAATATAGCCTATATTTTGTGGCGCTCAGCAGCTATCCACTAATAAAGCTCTACATCTAATTTTTTCATTTTACCACATCATATAAAAACATAAACACTTGTTTGAGGACATAAAAGATATTTTTTATTTGCAGTTTTCCCTGATGCGTTTGTAAAGCAGCGCTGCACAGGACTGGAAGACAGAAAAGAACGTCGTTTCTGATTTCACTCACCCCAAAACTGCTCTGTTTGCACGATTTCATTAATATCATCGTATCCAAATACTTTATAAATAATATTTTAAACCTCCTCCAGTGTTTATTAAATATCTAAAATCATTTTTTATTTAAATAGGCCTTTGTAAAATGAAAGTTATACAAGGCTTAAAAAACAAGGCTTAATTTATGTATTATATATACCTACATTGTTATAGCTTTTGTTTGTTTTATATTGGTTTATTTATGTAATGTGATTTTATTATATCTGATTTTCGTAATTCTTTAAATTATTTCAATACAGCTTAGGCTATTTTATCTAGATTGTTTTAAGCCTACAAAAGTGGGCACGTAATTTGTAAAGTTTTATGTCTTTTTGTTGTTTTCATATTGTGTATTATATCCAAAAAAAAAAGAAGAAAAAAAAAAAGAAGACGCTTGCGGCATCAACAAAGCAGTAAAGCGAGCTCTCTTTTGCCCGGTCTCTCACACACATAAAGGCATCTAAACATGCACTTATCATGCACAAACACACCTGTTAAACGTGACACAAACTCTCGACAACCTTCACTGGCTGCTGTGTGTTTAGTATGGTGTAACGATTATTATGTGTAATTGAAACATCAAGGAGGACGCAGCAAAGAAATGTCAATAATAAATTAAAACTTTATTATTTTTATGTAACACCCTTACATTTAAAAGGGAAACATGAGGGTGATCATAAGCAAAAGACCCCTAGCCTATAAGGTTTTTTTATGGAATAGCCCATCTTAAACTGACCAGCTATATGTTTTTTTTCCCCTTATTTATTTATTAGTTTGCCAGATGTACTCGTGTGCAATCAAACATTTTGAAATATTTATAATTATCGGCTATAGTATATCGGCCTCCAAATCTTAAGAGTTATCGGTTTTTGAAATCAGCCAAAAAATCCATATCGATGTATCCCTAATCTGACTTAGAGGCTTAAAGACAACCCATTATGACCATTTTTAAAAGATGTTAAACAAGTCTCTGATGTCCCTAGAGTGTGATTGCGGAGTTACATTTCAAAATACCCCACAAATAATGTTTTATAACTCTTTCAACTACCCCTTTGTGATCCTAATTGTGCCATTTTGGTGAGTGTCACTTTAAATTCAAATGAGATGGTGCTCCCCGCCCTCTTTTCAAAAGAGGGCGGAGCAACAAATGTCTATGTGTCAGCATAATGGCAGATTCAAAAAGGAGACTTATGTCTTATGATAATCGTCCCTAATAAGCAGGGCTTTCCCCTTCGATGATACGTACAAAGGGAAAATGTTATTCAATAGTCTTTAAATTTTTTTTACAAAGTGTGATTTTAAAAAAATATAATGAATTTTTTTTTACCATTGGAAACTGGTTATAGTCACAGTCTGTTACAACATAACTGCGTTTAAACCCCTTATTTAGCATAATAGGACACCTTTAAATGTTTTATTTAGGGTCTGTTTTGTATATCTGAAAAACAGTGACCGGTAAAATTCCCATTGCCATTCTACTGTTAAACATAATTCCTTCATGCTTTCCCAACTCACCTTGGGACACATCTCAGTGCCTTTCATGATCAGGTTTCTGGCCACCTGCAGTTTTCCAGTCACCTCTTCCAAACGGGCAGAAGCGATCCAAGCGGGTGGGTGGTGCGGGTTTGTTTCTCTCACTGATTTCAAGAGCAGACGAGCTTTCTTAATATCACTGCACACACAGAGGATGGCATAGGCAGATTAACAAAATAAAAAGCTCATATCCAAGTGTGCGATTATCGAATGTAAAGCACACTATACCTGATATCCCCTCCATATGTGGGGATCATGGAGTTGAGATCGGTGAGGTAACCTTTAGGATCAACAACTGTCTGTCCACTCACAGAATCAGACACCTGGAGATGGCAGCAAATGTCAATGAAGAAATGCTTGGCTTTCCTTAAAGTAATCTTCAATAAAAGATGTATGTTGCATCACCTGACTGAGCCTCATGTCCATCAGAGTGTTTCTGGCCTGTCCGATCTTTCTCATGTCCAGCTCTCCAGCATCGGGTGTCATGCCACCTGGGTAGGGTGTGTTCAAGCCCCCTGGAAAGGGTGTGTTCAGACCACCAAATTGCTGAAAATGCAAACATCTTAATTAGAAACCATGTTGTTTTGTGTTTTTTAATAAAAGTCAAGTTCGTTGGATAATCACAACCATAAAATGCAATGCAGTCAGTGTATTAAAAGCTAGGGCTCCCACTTAAAGCCAAATGTGAATTAGGCTTGGGCGGTAATCCAAATTTTGATACTGTCAAACCTCCTCCCTATTTTACCCCGGTATCTGGTAATACTGTGCATAATAAAAAAAATTATGACGTAAGGCTCAGACAGCATCACCAAACTGTTGGCTCCCTTTCAAATTACACCAGAGTTACCGACTGCTCCAGTGATTTATTCGTAAATTCATTCCAGTACCGCAAGAAAACTGGTCGGCTCCTGTGGTACAGCAGCAGGAATGCAGACCTCTAGTTCGTATTTACCATGTCTCGTTCGGTCGAAACCGGAAATACTGCCAAGCAGCAGGTCACTTGGTGCGTGACTCGCCTCCCCTCACCCTCTTCCTCTCTTTCTCTCTCCTCCACACTGTCCCGGGATGACAATCACGCACATGCATTTGTAGGCATTAAATAAATAATATCTAATATTTAATACTTGTCTCCAATTTAAGTGCATTGTTTTTATGAAGGTATAACGGTATTGAATCTGACACTGTTGCTATTTTTAGATCCCGCGGTATACCATATTACCATATTACCGCCCAATCCTGATGTGAATATCCCTGACTACTTTTCCCTGTGCAAAAAGATTAATTTCCATCAAGCATTTTTTCACAAGAAAAAAAAAGCATGCAGCTTTTGTGTTGCACAGTCTTTGCAACTTTTGTTAAACAAATTTTGTGATTGCCAAATTTAATTCAAAATCAAGCAATACGTTTAAGAACTTGCAGTTTTATTTTTAATTGCTGCTGATTTCCCAAAGATTTTGGTCAGCAAGGACAGTGCAAATATATTAATTATATTAATTAATTAAATATATTAATTATATATATATTAATTATATATTGCATATAGAGTGTGCTCGCCTTAATTAAAAAAATAATCCATGACGTGACAATCCTGAAAAGCCTATTTTATATAAAGTCTGAGAAACGTGAATACAGTGATGGGAAAGACATGAAACAGTGAGTATGTTTACATGGACACTAGGGGTGTAGAAATTAATTGTTTCTTCAGTGCACCAGGATGCAGACGCGGACAATTCAGTATCGGTTCAGTAACAATCATAACCGGTTATTAAATGACTGACGTCATTTATCTTATATGTGCTATGTCGCCGTAGCTTACAATGGCAAAGGAGGCGAGCGCGAGTATTTACAACACTCCAACTACTTAAAAACGCAGAAACTATGCACAATTTTACTGCATGCATGTTTGCTGGAGTCTTTCACTGACACTTACAGCAGAAGCCCCTATTTCACTGCGTTGAGAGAATGAAAGTAAACTCCATTTCTCTCTTACTCTTTCACTGGCCAATTTGACGAAAATCTGTGAAGAGCGCCAGCGCGTAAGAGCCAATGCCTTTCTGTTGAGTGCGTGAGCAACCAAAGGGGTGCAAAAACTTGGTAGACAAGGCTCATAAAGCGAGTGGGATATTTACATTTGTTTATTTGCTATAGGGTTGTGCCGATAGACGATGGACAACAAGCTTCACGATGCTGAGCCAGCATCGCGATCCATCGATTGATATATAACTTATTATTTGCATGTCATCTTTATAGCAATAACGGCCTTTCCATGAGCTGTGTTAAATGTTACATATAGCTGCCGCTTGCATGGCTGACAGCATCGTGAGGATTAAATGAATGAATATACAGTCCTTAAAATGTGTAAATTCAGTGGCAAACGCTGTTACCTGCAAACCCCGTCCCACAGACTCTACAGTGAATGGCTTTAGTCATTTTCATAGCGGACTTAAAACACTGGAAGTCTGTTACCCACTGTCGGAACCGTGTAAATGTTGGATTAACATCGAGCACATGATGTGCCATTATTAGTAACTGTGGGTAAATCTGTCAGTGTTATTTTCATTCTCTCATCTTCAGCGCTTCACATTTTCACCCTTGTAGCTTCTGTCATCTGAAGGCAGAAGGCTTTGTCTGAGTGATTGACAGCTGATATTAACCAATCATTCGCTTTCAGTTAGAGCAGTGGGCCAATAAAAAGAACACAAAGGCGGGGCAAGCAGTGCGGGCTTTTTTACTTCAGCAAGCTAATATAACAACTGTTCATCGGTTCCTGAGTGCTGCGTTTGGCGTTTTTAGGTGC
Source organism: Danio rerio (assembly GCF_052040795.2). NCBI lineage: Eukaryota > Metazoa > Chordata > Actinopteri > Cypriniformes > Danionidae > Danio > Danio rerio. The sequence goes on from NC_141043.1 coordinate 7,171,781, forward strand.
AAAGATGCATTCTGCATAAATGTCTCCTAAATCCGCGAATGTGGTGATCATTTTGAAGTGAAAACAATGAAAATGTATGAACTACAGTGAACTACAACCGAACTCTCGTCTCCTCCACCAGCTGTAAAGGTGATCACTGTGCCTATTCATGCCAGAGTCCCGCAGAAAAAAAAACCTGATTGACAGGATGTCACTTGTTTGTAACTATTTATTTATGGTTTGGTTATGGGTAAAGCAAAGACCATGTGGGTCAGGTAGGGAAAATGGTAGGCTACAATTAATTCGTTATGAATTAATTGATATTTAACAACCACCCCCGCACCTCCAATGACGATGGCATCGTCCATCGCGATGTTTCACATTAGACGTCGTACAATGCCAAATTGGTCAACATCGCCCATCCCTTATTTGCTATAAATGCTTGTGTTGCTTAAAGGTACAGTTTATATATCTGACTGTTTGTATTAAAGGACAAAATTGTATTACAAATAGTATAGAAATATATAATTATACATTTTAATACAATAATTGCTGTGAAGAAAATATAAAACTGTGTATGGAAAGCATCGTCAATGCACCGAGATATCGAATTGTACCGAATCGATAGCATGATAATCTTAACCAAACCGTGAGACCAGTGTAGGTTAACACCTCTAATGGACACCAATAATAAAATTTATATGCGATTAAGATAATACTCTGATTAAAAATCAACCATGTTAAAAGCAATTTTTGTTAATTTAATCCAATTAAGGTCATAATCGAAGTAAAGAGAAATCGATTTAAGACATGTGGAGTATGCCGATTTTAGTCGCATTACTGCAGTGCAGTACAGACATGTAAACACCCTAATCTAACTATTACCGTCGTGTAAGACTTGTTTTAATTGCGACAGGATAGTCCAAACACACACACACACACACTTACACCTACAGCTATTTGATGCTCTCTGCACCTACCGAGTCAGTGCAGACCACAGACACCAGCATCGTAAAATGCAGAGTTTTTTTCTTCCATTTAGCATACGGTATGAACTTCCATTAAAACAACAGTCTTCCAGCAGTTCATAGTTGCATCCAATATCTCGTTTGTCACGGGGGCATGCATGAAACGTTCTCGAATGAAAGTGAAAGTGCCAAAGTGCAGTTATAGTCGAAAAACAAAAAATGAAACACCTGAAATTACATGAAACTCTGGAGGAAATGTGGATAGTGTGGTGGCGCATGGAGAGTAATCAAATTATGTGCTATAACATGTAAAACGGGAATCTTATTATTGCCTTAATTAATGCAAAAAATTAAATTAATGATATCCATGTAAAAGTAGTCAGTGAGATTTTCTGTCTCTTCTTTACTTTACTTTACTCTTCTTTACATTTTCTTAGCTACAGTGATGCGGGTTGTTACTCACCCCTTGCAGTGGGTCAACAGAGGTGTGGTTTTCTCCGGTCTGGAGGTGCTTGGCAAAGAAGCTGTCTGGCACAGGTGTGAGCTTCTCGTAGCGCGGATTCCTCTGACGCTTGTTCCTGGCATCACCCACCTCAGGAATACTCAACCACTCATCCTCTGTGACCTCAGACAGCTTCCTCTGGAAAACAGAAACAATGCAACATGCTTATTGACATCTACATCACTGTTCTAATATTGATAAGATTACCTTTAAGAAATGTCCAATGGTTAAAAAGACAGCATGTGTTTAATAAAAAACACAGCTAACTCAGTAATACTGCATCAATATTCCAGAGCTCAGTTCAGATTATCCTTCTATGGTTCTTGCACCTTTTCTAGCATATGTATTTTTTTTTTATTTAGTGCCATGTCAGCAACCGCACCTTTTCTAGCCAAATTTAAGGTGCATTTTCAAGGTGCATTATCAACCTTTTCTTTAGCAAATTACATATTTACAAACAGTTAAAGTGAGAATTATTAAACCCCCTTTGATTTTTTTTTCTTTTTCAAATATTTTCAAAATGATGTTAAACAGAGCGAAGAAATGTTCTCATTATGTCTGATAATATTTCTTCTTCAGGAGAAAGTATTATTTGTTTTATTTCGGTTAGAATAAAGGCATTTTTTTATTTTTTTTAAAACATTTTAAGGTCAAAAATTATTAGCCCCCTTTTTTAGCCTCAATTTTTTTTCCAGTCTACAGAACAAACTATCGTTATACAATAACTTGCCTAATTACCTTAACCTGCCTATTTAACCTAATTAACCCAGTTAAGCCTTTAAAAGTCACTTTAAGCTGTATAGAAGTGTCTTGAAAAATATCTAGTCAAATATTATTTACTGCCCTCATGGCAAAGATAAAATAAATCAGTTATTAGACATAGGTTATGTTTATGTTATCTTTGCAATAATAAGAGCTAGAATTGTTTTATTTATTTCTTTTGTATGGCTTCACTATCGTACCCTTACTCCAGTTGAACAAATTTTTGTTTGATACTTTGTTTGAATTTGATCCTTTATTATATTATTTTTATTAGTGTAAATATTTCTCTTTTTTGTATATATTTGGGCATTATTCTGGTTTCACTTTTGTACATTAAATAACTTTTGTTGGCAGTTCTGTCGTCAGTCTTTTGCTTACACCCTCACATCGTGAAATTACCACACTTTTTAAATGCTATTCCTTATAAGTACGTTTCATGAAAGTTACGACAGATAGGCGTGCGCTTTGTCTACAACACGAATTCTGTTCCTGTACTCCACTGGAAAGCCAAAATGTTCCCACACAGGGGACTTAACTGTGTCTGGGGGATCTGCAATCTCAATACTATGTGAAGCAGCCATCCTGCGTATACAGTAGTAACCGAGTGTGATCAGGGCCAGACGGAATCTGCGGACGTTTTTTGCTATTTCAGCTGAGAATTTTGGTAAAAAATCTGCGGATTTCTGCGGAATTATTTTGGGAGTATCCAGCGGAGTATCATAACTAAAACCATAATATATTAAATAAAAAGTAATAAATTACTGAATAAAAACTGAATAAATTCTGATTTACACATTTACTCAAGTAAATAAACAGAATTAATAATGGGCTAAAAATCAGCAGAAATCTGCGGAATTCTGCTGAAAATCTGCGAAACATCTGCGGAATTCTGCGCGCGCAGATTCCGTGTGGGCCTAGTGATCGCTCAGTCAAGTCACATAACATGACGTACTTGGAAAATACTAACTTTAGAATATAATATTTAGAACAAAAGCTCATCATTACTAATACAATTTAATCAAATATAAAGACGTGATATAAATAAAGACGTGTTTAAATTGGTTCAATTAGTTAGAGACAAGTTACGTCAACCTCAACAATGGGAAGCAGGAGCATGACAGTACCGCGGTACTCTGTATCGTGGTTGCTGTATCGCAATATTTTGGTTCGGTTTGTAATATCGTTACACCCTTAATATTTACACTATGTTAATTGATAAATGCTGTAAAAGTTAGACAGATCATTCGTTCAAGTTTTGAAATAAATCATAACATTTAACTGATGGAAACCTGTTGCATAGTCTGATCCTTTTTTATTTGTCTTCACGCTAAACTTGGACTATTCTGAAGAATCTTAGGATTCTTCAACTTTTTTTTTGATATTTATAAAAGCCACACAAACCTTCAGGTCTGAGAACTGTTGCTGAATTTTAGGCCGCTCCATACGATACTTCTCAATCTCCTCTTTCTCTCGCAGCTCCCTGCAGACACATTAGTCAAATCAACCCAAACGCTCTACATAAACAGCAAGTGTAGACGACAGAAGAAAGGTCAAGCTCACCTTCTTTCTTTCCGTCTCTCATCCATTCTTTTATCCAGTGCAGCATAAATAGCGTCGGCCTCCTCGTCATCTTTCTCATACGGCCCGCTGGAGAACAGACTGCCCGCATAGCCGTTAAACTAGAGGATACAGGATATAGAGGCATAGATTAATAATATTCTGCTGCATTTTGGCACATCAACTCAATATGACGCCTGCGAAATGTACCTCATCATAATTGGTGTCGTTGAGATCCTCGTCATCATCATCCTGGCTTTTCTTCATTTGATCACCCACCGTCCTCTTCCCCGGAGGTGCGTGGCGATCATCAACTGGGTCATTGGCATCACGAGCAGGACCGATATCAGATCGTGTGGTGAAACCCGTGGCACTGCAGAGCACATTGAATTACAACTCAACAAAGAAATTCAGCATATGGTTTCCAATAGATTTTATTACATCGAAGACTGGAGCAAACTTCTTGCATTGCCATCTTGGTACAGGGTAGCGCTCCTTTGAAATGAATGCGGGACCAAGGTACAGTGGAGGTTCTGTGGCCATCCAAAGCCAGAGATATACACATATACACATATATCTATGATCGGGAGTTTTCCTGGATGTGAATATGTAATTTTTTTTTTTCTAATTGCGAAAATTATAATTTTACATTATTTTTCTACATTGATGGATCAGTGACTGCATGGGCATTCCTGACAAAAAGCTTGTGTTTGTGTGTACAGAAATGTACTATTCACCCTCCCTGTTAAATTTAATCAAATCATGTCCTGAAACACACCTCCTCTCCTGCTTTCACTCCTCATACTGACGGAGGGAGCGATTCGTTTGTGAATGAATCCACCGAACGACTCTTTCACTAGCCGACATCAATACCAGTTTCTGGCAGCGCAGCATCTCGTTGTCATATTTCTTTTGCATTGTTTGTTATTCAACAAAAATAGCATAAGCCGAGTGTTTAGTGCGAGTTGGAGCTGCTTTGCCTTATGGTGAATGCAGTAAGTGACTATCATCCATAATGTTACCTGATTAGCACAAAAGTTCAGAACATACAAAAACAGAAAAAAAACTCAATATTACCTATGAAATGTTCTGCCTTTGTGCTTTGTTTTCTTTGTTTGGTCGTTACTACACCCATAGACAGCGCTAAAGTCCAGCATCTTCACATAATAACACTGTCTTGACTAGTGCGGTTGAATGACATTTGTTCTGGGAGCACTGTACCAATGTAGAGGCTCTATTGACGCATGCTCAGGGTCCCTATGCGATATCTAGTGTATACATCTATGACTGACAGCAAACTAACGGTTAGAGGGGCGTGACTAAACATTTCACACAAGCTGTCAAACTGACATCAGTGATAGATAGCCACTTGTAACATTCGCTTGCAGAACGTAATTTGGATAAGTGTGTGCGTTTGTTTGTATGTGGGTTTGTCGTTTCATGCATGTGTCGCAGGTACGAATGGCATTGGAGGATCCGCATTTCGTGCTGATGATGTTGCCTGCTGACGCTGGGTTTGCGCCACCAATCACTGGTTGGCGTAGCGTTTAAAAGCCGAGCCCAAACTGCAATGGCGATCTCTCTGTCTCTTTCCTTCTCGCCACTTCTCGCTCTTATTCTTTCTGTGGGTCTCTCTGAGGACAGTCTCTCTTGCGAGGGCTAGTCTGAGAGAATGTGTTTTGATTGTGTTTAATGCTCTTGTCTAAAGTTTGAGATTAATTTAATGTGTTTGCTTGTGAACTTGTCCTGTTAACTGACATGTTTGAGTGATACCTCGGAGAGGTGTAGGTGTGAGTAAGTCGTGCGATATACAAATACAACATTCAGATGCATATTTTGTATTAGTTCATTAGGTTCAGGAGAATGTGCTGTTTTCTGCATGTTTTGTTCTTAGTTAGAGCAGTTTAGTTAAGACGTTTGGTATGTTGAAGATGTTTTTTTTTTCATGCTTTTCTTTTTATATTTAGTTTAGTTTGGTGAAAACAGTTACTGAGTTTTGTTATATTTATTTCTTTGATTTAAGCGCATTCAAGTACTTCCTCTCCCCCCAGGTAATTCATCATTTAATCATTGTAAATATTTTTCTTTCATTGTATTATATATTTTCACTGGTTTCATTGGATGTATGGGCAATAAATAATTGCAGTGAGATTTGGTTTTCAGTTTATTTTTTTCTCCATCCGCTTGTCACACACATTAAACTATTGTATGTTATGTCATCTACTCCTAGTTTAATATAACATCTAAAAGAACGTAACACCCCTCCAGAGTGGAAAAAAGGTCAGATTTTTAAAAGAAGATGACCAAAACAAACACACTGATTTTTCCCCCCAAGTCTAACAATTTACAGCAGCAAAAAAAAAAAAGATTTTAAATTTTGATTTCACCTGGACTTTCAACGATATTCAATATATCAATAAGGGCTGAATGATATTGGAAAAATCTGTTGATAATATTCTATATATTTGAGAAATATCTTGTATTTCTGCAATATATTGTAATTTCTATATCTAATTTCACCAGATGATTTGAATAGCTCTATTTGGAAATACTTTATTAAAAAAAAAACGTGCAAATGATAAAACTTTTACTCCATTAAGGTTAAAGTACATAAACTCAACAAATCTCATGTATTTTATATAATCCTAAATCTTAATATTTATAATCCTAAACTATATAATCCCAAATCAACATTGCAGATTCTGCGATATGACTATTGCTGATGAGTCGATGCCAATGCTGAAACCACATATTGACATAATGAACATGTATATTTACAATGTGGGCATTTCAGCAAATAGTGAATAATGATTCATTATTATTAAGCGTTTGAATGCTGTTACATATTAAATATTCAGATTGCTGCTGTCACAGGCAACTTTTGTAAAAAATCCAACTACTTCCTGATTATTGATGTTCCCAAGGCGTTAACAAAAGTTTATAAAACCCTAAAAATTGATCCCAAAAATAAAAATTCTGTCATCATTTACTGATTCTCCACTTGTTCCAAATCTGAGTTTCTTTTTTCTGTTCAAGTTATTCTGAAGAATGCTGGAAAAAAGCAGCAATAGGGTATATGCCGAGCTAGTGCTGTTCCCATGCTGATACACTTCCGGTGACCTGTTATTGTGAACTTTTTTCCATTTTATACGGTTCCTTATACAGCATCGATGTTGCAATGTCATTAAAATACATTCAGTTAAATAAACTTTAGCATTTATTTAGTTGCTCAAGCGTAAAACGAGACAAAAAGCTGTTTACTCGCACGCGCCCGTCAGAATCGGCAGGCTAGGGGAGAAGCTACATTGAATATACTGGGGTAAAATAAATGCTCATATTATAAACATATGACGGGGGAAATGTAATTTAATGAAGTGCTTCTTGTACAATCTGAGACCCACTTTAAATCGGATATCACTCAGCTAGTGGAGATCTCTGATTTTTAAAGAAAACAAACCTTAAACGCACCGGATTTTGCATTGACATTCAATTCGCCGTAAGCGCTTAACCCAGTTTACTGGCAAATTAAAAGTCCTATTAACATGCTTCGGCATATACTCTATTGACTTCCATAGTATTTTTGATTCAACTATGGATATCAATAGCTCCTGATTTCCAAATTATTCAATGTATCTTGTTTTGTGTCAACAGAAGTAATTCATAAACGGTTAGAACCACTTGATTGAGAGGAAATTTACATTTTTGGGTGAACTGAGGATTGAAACATTTGATGTACTCCAAACATTGATATAGATTGAAGCTAGGAAATTAGAAACTGTAGACTCATTTTTGTTATTACGCTATTACAGAAAACTTCCCCACAACACCTTCATGATACTGTAAATCACACTAATGGCTATTGGGGTAAAGTTGGTTTTATATTCACACATTCACTCATTTTTGTACAGTGACAATTTGTGACGAAGCCCCAATATGGTTTACTGCTACTTTGAATATTCAGTCTGAAATCACATGCAAACAACAGTAGTACTATTTATTATTTTCTTATTATATTATGCTACTTGGTTTGTGTAGTCATGCAAACATTTGTTTGTTGAGCAAGTAGTTTGGCCATTTTCTGCCGTTTATTATTCCTAGTCATTTCTCCCATAGGCGACTGAATCGGAAGTTCTAAGACAATCGCAAAAACAGGCGCACTTTCGCATCTTAGAATAAGGTCAATTGACTGTGAACAATGTTCTACTTTTTAAATAGCCATTGGCTGCTAATATGATCCCCTTAATTAGAATGTGCAAAGAATACACTACTGAACTTATATTAAGAAGGGAAAAGTGTGAATTTGTGAATATAAAACCAAAATTGTACCTACATACAAAATTGTGCGCCTACATAGGACTAAACTTTAAATTATTGAGGTAAAATTGGTTTTAGATCCATACATTCGGAATTTGTCTTTAACATAATTTCAGAAAAGTATTCTTTGCAAATACTAAACAGTAAGATCATATTAGCAGTCAATAACTATCAAAGTACAACATTGCTCATGGTCAAACAAACAGTGCTAATGCTGTTTTGAAGTCATACTTACATATGATTTTAGACCCAATATTCAATGTACCATGGTAAAAAATACAGGGAGCATGTCACAAGTATGGAGGTAAAGTTGGATTTATATTCGCACATTTGTTCATTTAGCAGTCTCTATATTGTTTACAATGTTACTTTGAATATTGGATCGGAATTAGCATGCAAGTATGACTTGTAAACAACATTAGCACTATCTAACTGTAAACAATACTGTACTTTAATAGTCATTTGCTGCTAATATGATTTCACTATTTAGAATTTGCAAAACATACTTTTCTGACATTGTATTATTAAGGAGAATGTCTCAATATCCCAATATAAAACTAACTTTACCTCTATGTCACAAGTCGCCTCGGAACAATTTCAGTGTGAATATAAAATCAATTTGATCTCAATCTATATATTTTACAGTATATCTAATGTTATGAAACAATGACTGTAAACTAAAACAATATTTTATATTAATGTTTTGCTGCATTATTATTATAGCATAAAATTATCAGTGTAGTGACAAGTTTATTATAATGTATTATTATAATGTATTTGTACATTATATTTGTATTATTATAATGTATTAAATTATTATAATGAAACATTATAATGTGTGAAAAAATAACACAATTACGTCAAAATACGTCAAAAAATATCAAGACAGAACACATTATATTAAGTTACGTTACACACAAGCTAAAATTATGGCAGCCTCAACACATCAGCTAGACATGATAATGTTTACAAATTTATATAGATGTCGGAATGTCAGGTAAGTTAATGCTAATATAAATAATAACACGTGTTGTGTTGTTTTGCCGCCTGTATATATTGAATGTATGGATCTCACCCTCTGCCCAGACCGGGTACGTAACCCAGCGGTGCAGGCATGCCGAGAAACGGCTTCTTTTTCTTGTTCAAGCCTCCCATGAGCGGAGAAGCGAGCGGCATTGCCGCTGCTCCCGCCGCAGCCCCGCCGGCCCCTCCGGACGGGGCTTTGCTTGCATTTTTGGGGGGTTGTTTCGCTGCGGAGCTCGCCATCGATGCGTTGACGACAACACGCTCCACTTCCGGAACAACACTGTCGCGTTTCCTGCAACATAAAAGTCTTCTTTTGGAACCTGTCGATGCCAAAAACAGCGCCCTCACAGGATTGGCAGAGTGAAGTAGCTTAACCTAAATTTACCTTTTATTTATTTATTTTTTAAATTATTATATACAAAAATGAGGAATACAATGTTTACATGTTTTTTACATCAAAGGAACAACTCAGTAGAGAAAAAAAATAATAAAAAATAAAATTACAGGGGATATAGAAATTACAAAAAAATTGTATAAGAAAAGGATTTCAAAATTGCATACATTCTTATAGCTTTTTTATATTTTTTGTGTCTTTTAGGGTTTCTATTTAAATTTAATTTAATTTTAAACAAATGAATATTAGGCTTATCATTGGACCATTTTTGTTTGTGTACATGGTACTTCACATACTGCATATTATCATTAAATTAATAAACAATTTTTGCTCCAAAGTTTTGTTATTATTGTTGAAAATCTAAAAAATATCTTGACAAGAAAACTGAATTTTTAATTTTGAGTTTAAATATAAGATATTCAACACCAAACCAGAACATTTTCTGTCATTAAATACAACTACACACAACAACGGAAAAAAAGTTTTAATGCTGGAAAATAACCAAAGATATATTGACAAATGTACAGAGGAAGCAAAATATATAATTAGAAATAGCTGGAATGAGGCAAATGTAACTAATAATTGTGGTAATAATTAAGTTTAACATTAAAATAGCTATAAGGAAAGGAAAAGAAATGGCAAAGAGAAAAAGAAGAAAAAATTATAAGTGAAATTATAAGCCTCTCTGGAAATTACCTTTTCTTTTCTTTGTGCTTACTGTTGGGGTTGAATTACGTGACATGAAAGGGGAAAATAAGACAAATTGTGAGTGAACCGCAGTCTTTCTTTCTCTTTCATTTTAAAGGGATAAGTTAGTTCACTGATATACTTTCTTAACCTCAAGTGGTTCCAAATTTTAGGAGTTTACTTTTTTCTGTTGAACACACACACACACACACACACACACACACACAAATATATTTCAAACAATGTTAAAAACTGAAATCAGGGGTTTCTTGATTTACAGCATTTAAAATTACATTTCTGTGTTCAACAGAAGAGGGTGATGCGGTGGCGGACTAGGTAGTGCTGTCGCACCACAGCAAAAAGGTCGCTAGTTCAAGCCTCGGCTTGGTCAGTTGGCATTTCTGTGTGGAGTTTGCATGTTCTCCCCGTGTTTGCTCCGGGTGCATCCGCTGCGTAAAACAAATGCTGTATGAGATGGCGGTTCATTCTGCTGTGGCAATTCCAGATTAATAAAGGGACTAAGCCAAAAAGAACATTAATGAATCAATGTTCAACAGAAGACACTTGTGACTACTAAATTTAAGTTGTTTGTTTAAATTGGTTCGACAGCAAGGTTGCTGTTTCAAGCCATGGCTGGGTCAGTTGGTATTTCTCTGTGTGGAGTTTGCATGTTCTCCCGTTCGCGTTTCTGTGGGTGCTCTGGTTTCCCCCACACTCCAAAGACATGGGGTATTGGTAAATTGAATAAGTATGTGTATATGTGTGAATGCAAGAGTGTATGGGTTTTTTCTAATACTGGAAGGGCATCTGCTGCGTAAAACATATGCTGGATAAGTTGGAGACTCCTGATTAATAAAGGGACTAAGTCGGAAAAAAAGAATTAAATTAATGTTTAAATTCAGCCCGTATAGATTGTTATCAGTTACTGTACAACAGTTAATTCAATGAATATTTTTTTCAGTGTGTAAGAAGCATCAAACAAGCAAAGCCAAAATTTATAATAGTACATTTTATTAATTTGATTAGTACTATTACACGTAGGCCTATAATCGTATATTTTATGAATTTGATTAGTATAATTGAATTCAACAAGGATCATTTCATTTTGATTTTAAATAGTTTTTAAAAATCATTAATAATAGCCAAGAATAATGTAGTTCTTAATAGTCAGTTCTTTTTATTTGGACTAAAATATTATTAATATTTTCACTATTAAGTTCTTTAATTTGTTAATAATTTATTAGTTCTTGAATTAGCTTATTAATTATAAGTTTTTCTGTTAGGTAGTTAGGGTAGAGAATTGTACTTTCTTTTCTTTTCTTTTTGATCAGGTAAGTTAGAGATTTAACATAGAGACATTTTTGTTTATTATTTTGGCCTTGTCAGCTCCCGAATTCAAACCCCAATAAATCATTGAATTTATTTTTGTTGTCTTGTCTTTCATGTTGTGCACCATCCCTAGACGGTGTGTAACATGAAGAGCATTAATCCCGCTTGTAACGTCTGAAATGTGAAATTAATATACAACATCAGAGCTATGAGTTTGAGCTCATCAGTGTGAGTGTCTACAAAGGGCAGCAGAGGCTTATCAAGTATCTCAAAACAGCACTTACATGTGAACCATTTGTATTTTACCACTTAGATGCTTTCATTTCAACTATGCAGGTGTGCAGAAATAATCAAACACAATTTGTATCATTGGCCTATTACCATAAAAAGGGTTTTAACATGGATCAATTACCCTAAAAAGAGACACAATTTGTTTTGAGACAACATGAAGGAATTAAGTTTACTTTTTACAAATTGAAGTGGATTGAAGATAAATCAATTAGGGAGTCACAAAAAACATCAAAAATTGTGTTGTTTCAGCTCATTTTAAACAAGTAGTTTGAACAAACAGCAAATGTATTTTTTTAAGTCTGTGTAACTGATTTGAGGACATCAAATTTAAAGAACCATCAACAGTTTTCTCTTCTGAGGTAAAGCTTATTCCTGTCTGAATTTCTCCTAACAGCAAAAAAACAGTTTAAGCATATAAGCAAAGTACATATATTCTAAATTGTGTAATGAATAATGGAAAATTACATTATTTCAGAGAAAAAAATGTCTTTCTCTGAATCTATCTATCTGCACTGTAAAAAAATCCAGGGTTCCACACAATTCATTCATGTTCTCCCAACACAAATTCATTAAGTTTATGTAACAAATGGGGTATATGCCGAAGCATGCTAATAGGACTTTTAATTTGCCAGTAAACTGGGTTAAGCGATTCCGTAAAATTGAATGTCAATGCAAAATCCGGTGCGTTTAAGGTCTGTTTTCTTTAAAAATCAGCGATCTCCACTGGCTGAGTGATATCCGATATAAAGTGGGTCTCAGATTGTACAAGAAGCACTGCATTAAATTACATTTCCCCTGCCAAATCTTTATAATATGAGCATTTATTTTTACCCCGGTATATTCAATGGAGCTTCTGCGTTAGTCTGCCGATTCTGACGGCGTGTGCGAGTAAACAGCTTTTTGTCTCGTTTTACGCTTGAGCAACTAAATAAATGCTACAGTTTATTTAACTGAATGTATTTTAATGACAACATCGATGCTGTAAAACATCGATGCTGTATAAGGAACCGTATAAAATGGAAAAAAGTTCACAATAACAGGTCACCGGAAGTGTATCAGCATGGGAACAGCACTAGCTCGGCATATACCCTATTAAAGTGGATTGAACATTCCCCAAAAAAGATTCCAATATATCTGATGAGAGAGGTTTACCTGCACAGCACTTACTGGCTGACCTCAGTTACACTCACCCCCCTAAACCTCACTCCCCTCCGGGTCACGGCACCAATGTATCCCCGCTGGTCCTTCCGCATGGGAGTCGACTGCTCTAACAAGGAGGCTAAAGACCATGGCCTCTATAGCATCTGTCGCAAGAGCATCTTTAGTGGTCAGATGAGTGAGATTTACCTGCACAGCACTTAGGGCCTACTCACACTATGCCATCCGTACCGTGCCCAGGCCTGTTTCCCGGATCGTTTGAGAAGTGTGAGTGCGCTGAATCGGGCTCAAGCACGGTTCACTTGGCCGGCCCTGGCCCGGTGGGAAGATGTGTGCCTGAGCCCGGTTCACTTGGGCTTTGTGCCCGAAACTGAAAGCGAGACGTGACTTTTAAGGGACTGTTTCATAAGGATTTATTAATAGTTCTTACTGTTCAGTGAACGCAAACTGTCGTAGTTTATTAAAGACACAAACCCCTCACTGCACGACAGCTGCGCACCTTCAGCAAACCTCCTCATTCCTGCAGCACGAGAGCTTTATGATTGTTTATGAGCGCCAAAAGTGGCGGATCTGTTCGGCGAAATATCTGACTGCGTGTCACCGCATCCCTAAGGACTGTTTGGCGAAATATTTGACTGCATATCAAATGACTGAAACGATATAACTAGAGAAATCTCCACTGTGCTGCTGAGTGAGAGAGCGCTTCTCACTGAACAGCGCAGCAGCGATGACGTAAGCGTGGCGAAGCCCGTTTGTGGTGTGAGCGCGGGCCGTCGGGGGAGACGGGAGGGGGGACAAGCGTGCTTTGGCCCGGTTCGAGGCAACTGTATCTAGTGTGAGTACGGCCTTACTGGCCGGCCTCCGATATCTCCCAGCCTGACAAGCTAAGACCAGGCTGGAAAACAGCCTGGAAATGGCCAAAACCCCTCTGAAACCAGCCTGGTCGACCAGCTAAAACCAGCCAAGGCTGGTTTAAGCTTCTTTTTTTTTAGTAGGGGTATCACTGACCTAGCATAGACTGCTAGAACTTGCAGACTTTCTGTTTGCTGTCGATGTGACAGGATAGGCAGGATGATTACATTGTGATATTTTATGTTAAGTAACAAGGAAAGACTTGTGAGTTTGCAATGTTATTTTGGTTATGTCTGAGAATTTTCAGTCACCATTGTTACAGAATGGAGCTTGTTTTGTCAGCTGCTGGACGCCTGTGGTGAATATTGCTTCTCTCAGTGTGTATTGGCACAAGTAACTGGATGTTGCATAATGCAGCAGATGTTATGCATTAAGCATTTGTGTACGCCCATTGCTAACTGGTGGTTGTTAAGAGGTGTATAAAAGCCTCTCTGAGAATAGGGGAAACTGCAGAAGTTACGGATTCAGAGACAACAACAAATACAACAACAACAACAACAAGTTGGAGTTAGCGATATCTGTATCATTTCTTAATAAATAATAACTTTATTATTATATAAGATTCCATGCGGTTTTGGCTGTTCACACTGTCATCACCTGAGTCACATGAGGGGGAAAAATCAGATTCGTGCCACATTTGCCTGCAGTGTGAACGTAGCCTAACATACCTGTCAACATTGGGATGTGAAAATAAGGGATATGCCCACCATAATAAGGGATTCCACCATCATCACCCCCCCCCCCCCCCCCAAAAAAAAATTCTTAAATTACTAAATATGTTCATTTGTAGCTGTTTCATTGTAAATAAACAGGTAAATGGTCAGTAATGTTTTTAAATTAGTATTAACAAAAGAAAAAATGAATATATACATTAGCAGCAAATAAATTAACAAACAGTTCAGCTTATTAAAATTAATAGCTGTTATAATGAAATGCAATCAAGCTATCAATCTCATTAGCAGTTTCTCCACTGCATAACTTACACATTCTGATTAAAAAGTAACGAATGAATCTCTTATTTATTCATTTTTTTATTACATTAAATAAGAGGTGTCACTTTAAAAATGCACACATCTAATGTTATAATTAAGGCATTCGACTGCTTTCCTAAATTTTTTAGCTCATTTAAGACGAAATTAGAAGTGTTTGGAAAAAAAACCCTACAAAGATCGACATCCTTACAAGTTATTATTATTAATTATGTGTGTATGTCTGTTTAAACACGCACCCAAAAGCCAGACTCTCTCTCGGCTTTAAATCGCGTGTACAGAGTGCGTTTGGTAAACAGCGTCTATTTATCACTATGGAGACAGTCATGCACCATTATGACTGTTTTAAGGATTGTATAGGATGGGCGACGGCACCTGTAATCAAAAGGAAATGGAATCACGCCATTTTTAATATTTATTTATAAGTGTTTTCATTCCTAAACAAAGCGAAAGCACAAAAGACTCACGTTTTAGAGCAAGGGGCGACCCCTGGTGGTTCGGCGGTATTGATTGCGTACAGGTAGGCTCGGCTGTTCAGAGAAAGACTGAAAATACGGGAAAATACCTTTACGGGATGATAGCGAGATAGAACAGTATAATACGGGAGAATCCCGGGAAAAACGGGAGGGTTGACAGTAAGCAAATAACCAGTCATCGCTTGATCTGAGCTGTGTTTGTTGTGCAATCACATATGATGACTTGGATGAGTCAATGATGAATGAAAGTATTACAGAAGTATTTTCCTAAAAGAAAAACTCTAAACGTAAGAAAGCCATGAATAAAGAACAGGAAGACTATGAGGACACGCATAATGTGGTAAACGGAAATAAAAAAAGACCAAAACGAGTGAGAAAGATAATAGGAATGATCAAACGCTAAATGTAATATCAGGATATAAAGTATTGATGACGTTTGAAAAAGGTAGAGAGCATCCTGTCTGACTGTATCACCACCTGGTATGGAAACAGCACCAGCAGCAATTGCAAACGCCTACATAGGATTGTGCGAACTGCTGGACGCGTAGTAGGAGGTGAGCTTCCCTCCCTCCAGGACATCTACACCAGGCGGTGCACGAGGAAAGCCAAGAGAGTTATCAGTGACTCCAGCCACCCAACCTATAGACTTTTCTTTCTGCTACCCTCAGGCAGACGGTTCCGCAGCACCCGACCATGCACCAGCCGGCTGAAGGAGAGCTTCTTCCCTCAGGCCCCGTTTACACTAATGCGTTTTAGTTTGAAAACGCTTAAGTTTTGCTACGGTTACGCCATCCGTCCACACTACGCCGGAGTTCTCGAGCGCCGAAAACAGAGCGTTTCGAAAATGCTGGAGAGGCCGTTTTCATTCTGAAAATCTGCTGCTCCGTCTCAGTGTGGATGGGGAATGACGGAGACATCTGAAAACGGAGGCGGGGCTGCAAACGTTCGCCTATCTGATTGGGGCTTTTCCTCAATATTAAGTAGCCTAACACACACAGTTCAGTCTCGCATCCTCTTCTTGTAAGTTAAGACTTCGCAAGTTTGATCAAGGCTGCAGTCTCTCCCTTCTCAGTTTGATATGGAAAACATACCGAGGACACGGGTAAATCTTCAAAGGGAACAGTGTACTTTATAACTTCATTCACATCACCTTGGCTACGTTGTTTCACTTTCTCAACAATAAAATGTAAACATGATATAAGGAACTGCTTATTTTCTTTTTAATATTAGAAAACTTAACAGACAGCAGAAATGTTGAGGCGTCGTGCTGCATATATGAGCGTCATCTTCACTGTGTGGATATTTATAACAAAACGGAGCCGATAACAACTGCCTCCTTTCAATTTCAGTGAAAATACGAAACACACCCTCTCTTTTGCTGAATATCAGTTTTAATAATCGATAATTATAAAAGTATAACATACAATAAGTTTATACATTGTAGGAAATAAAGGCAAATGATCAGTCAATGTACCTGGATTAATCATTAACTTATCTTTGCGCTTAACCAAAACATGTTACCCGTGAACAAGTAACTTAATAGATTCCAATGACCAAAGTCAGGGAATTGGCCTATGTCGTTAGATAAAGACAACAACATGAATGAAATATCCCGTTTAATAAATATAGTGAGATTAGATCCAGCGGGAGGGGCTTGATGAGCAGTCCGACAAGCAGAGCTCTCATCTGGGTAGAAATGCTGGAGCGCTTGCCCGAGAGTGTGTGTGTGGTCACATGATGTGCGTTTTCAGCGTTTTGATGTGGACGGAGAGCTGTTTAGAAACGCTGGGTAAAACACGAGTGTGGACGCGGATCGTTTTCATTCTACAACGCCGTTTTAAAACTAAAACGCACTAGTGTAAACGGGGCCTCAGACTACCAGGCTGATGAACACTTAACACACCACACACAGACTCTCCATACACCTCACTGCACACCATCAATATGTAGCATGCACAGCCCTTTAACCAATCCATACTTAAAACAATACTGTCTACAACTCTGTGGACACCTTTTCACTGTACATATCGTTGTCAATTTTACATTGTCGTTGTATTTGCATCTGTATTTTGTATTGTCTGGAGCCAGCAGCTTTTCACACATGCTGCTGATGATGTGACAATAAAAGTGATTTGATTTGAGGTACAGGGAATCATATACATCCGATTGGGCTGTCTAAGGCTATAGATAAGCTAATCGGAACAGTTAGCTTGGCAAGATGTCTGGGAAAAAGAAGAGTGCTATTAATAGTTAAGGATATTGCACAAATTATTCAATTGCTTGGGATTAAAGAGATGAACGAAAAAAAAGTTCTAGGGGAATAGGAGTAGCCAAGAATGAGATGGAGGTAATTGCAGGAGTTTCAACACATATTTCCAATGAAGAGATTATGGAAAAAGTAACAGGAGGTGAAGTAATCAATGTGAGAAGATCGATTAAAAATGTAAACGAGATAGACAAGAAAGCTTGAGCATTTTGCTGACATTTGAAGGGAAAATACCTGAAAAGGGGAAAATGGGAAACATCAGTTATTCAGTTAGCGAATACACACAGTTTGGCATATAAATGATGTGAATTTCAGTTTAAAGCAAAAGAGGTACAGAAATTCAAGATGGAACACAAAGTTTCATATGCAGAAGCAGTCAAGATCTGCCAGAAAAAGGAGATACGAGTGGAGGAATTAATGACAAATGAAAAACAACTGGAAAGGAATACTGAGACTGGGAATAGAAGGGAAAATAATTGTAATCACAAATGTCAAACACTTAAAAATGTACAAGCTGCTATACCTTCTTGCTGAGAGGTGACAGCACTACCTACTGCGCCACTGCGTTGCTGACTGATATTTTAAATCTCCAAAAATTACCCCTCCTTTTTACCTTATTTATAGCAGCTTGTATATTTTTAGGTACTTGATTCAGGTTTCTTCCTCGCTTCCATCATCAGTGTAAAGAGCACTTGCTATCCCAGGTCCTAAATCTTTAAATATATGATTAATATTTATGTTGAAAAGCAATGGTCTAATAGTACTGCCCAATACCGTTTTTTTTTCATTAAAAGATGAAGAATGAGTCGCTGGTTCGAACCTCGGCTCAGTTGGCGTTTCAGTGTGGAGTTTGCATGTTCTCCGTGGGTTTCTCCCGTTTCCCCCACAGTCCAAAGACATGCGGTTCAGGTGAATTAGGTAGGCTAAATTGTCCATAGTTTATGAGTGTGTGTGTGTGTGTGTGTGTGTGGATGTTTCCCAGAGATGGGTTGTGGCTGGAAGGGCATCCGCTGTGTAAAAACGGGCTGGATAAGTTGGCAGTTCATTCCGCTGTGGCGACCCCGGATTAATAAAGGGACTAAGCCGACAAGAAAATGAATGAATGAATGAAAATATCAATCAGTAAGTCATGTTAAATGATCTTCCGTAGGAAAAAGAAGATATGACGGGACATTAAATTATCAATAAATGGGAAATCATTAGAAGAGGTTAAAGAATTTAAATATCTAGGGATTTGGTTGGATAGCAGGTACACATGGAAAAAGCATATTGAGGAAGTGGAAAAGAAGTGTATAGGAAAACTTTTAATGCAATAAGGGCAATAGCAGGCAAAGAATGGGGAGCAGAGAGATCATTAATGCCCACAGGCTGTATCATCCCAAAGTGTGCCAAGAAAATATCCCCCACACCACTACACCACCAACACCAGCCTAAACCATTGATACAATGCAGGATGGATCCATGCTTTCATATTGTTGATGGCAAATTCTGACCCTACCATCAGAATGTCACAGCAGAAATCGAGACTCATCAGACCAGGCAACATTTTTCCAATCTTCTATAGTCCAATTTTGGTGAGCCTGAGCTAACTGTAGCCTCAGTTAACTATTCTTAGCTGACAGGAATGGCACTAGCTGTGGTTTTCTGCTGCTGTAGCACATCTGCCTCAAAGTTGGACGTGCTGTGCATTCAGAGATGCTTATCTGCAGATCTTGGGTTGTAACGAGTGGATATTTAAGTCAGGGGTTCCCAAACTTTTCAGCCCGCGACCCCTAAAATGAGAATGCCAGTGACTCGTGACCACCAATATTCTCTGAGGTAGTGGTTATAAATACAGAAACCTTGTATGCAATGACGCGCACACACACACACCAATAGACCCAAGTCTATTCTGTTTTTTTTATGTATGTCAGTGCTGTAAATGGGCTAGAAAGTTTAACCTAGTGTTACAAAATTTGCTGCATCTGACAGTATTGCTGTGTCTTTAGTATAATGTAATTACCCGAGAAGTCGCAATCCAATAGAACTAGTAACTATAAACAACTATTTTTTCTCATCAGTAGGTTGATAAAATACAGTAAGTCTTAAGGTTTAATAAAAATTAATTGATTTTTGAAAATCACCAGGCGACCCCCCTTCATTGTCCAGCGACCCCTCGGGGGGTCCCGACCCCCACTTTGAGAACCTCTGATTTAAGGTACTGTTTCCTTTCTATCAGCATGAACCAGGCTGGCCATTCCCTTCTGACTTCTGGCATCAACAATTCATTTGTGCCCACAGATCTGCCACTCACTGGATATTTTCTCTTTTTCTGACTATTCTCTGTAAGCGCTAAAGATGGTAGTGCGTGAAAATCCCAGAAGATCAGCAGTATCTGAAACACTCAGATCAGCCCATCTTGCACCAACAACCATTCCCCGTTCAGTCACTTAACTCATGTTTCTTCCCCATTCTGATGCTCCGTTTGAACCGCAGCCAATTGTCTTCATCACGTCTACATGATCTGAATAGTGTTGCTGCCATGTGATTGGCTGATTAGAAATTTGTGGTAAGTAGTTCAACAGGTGTACCTAATAAAGTGGCCGTTGAGTGTATACCGTATGTGTCCTAGTGAGTAAAGAGAAAGATAGAAAGAGATTTAGGAGAAGAAAAAAAAAACGACAGCTTGCTTTAGTTTGTATTTGGGTTGTTCCTTAAAACTTTTATCGAAACTGCTGCATAAAAATGACTTGACAAAGAAAGTACCAAAACTAATTACGTAGCAGGTGATTAGAAACACAATGGGTTGAAAAGAAAATCACGCACATTTATAAAGACAAGAACAGGCCCACTCACAAACTCCCTTTTTGACAAGTTGTTGGAGTAAAAAATACACAAAAACCAACACAAGTCAAACACAAACATCATGCCACGCTTTGTTGTTGCATGTTCAAATTCATTGTGCAAATCGTCAACTTCTGAGTGCATCATTGTCATTCAGGGTTGGTCATATGAAAGTCGATGTCATCCTACGAAATCTATCACATTAGTAAACGAAAACATGAGAAAAGTAACCATAACAAATGCGCATGTAATAATAAATAAAAACCTCAACATGGTGTATCATTGGTAAGATGTATTAGTTAAACCAAATGAAGTTTAAATGTAGATGCATATTAAATTAACAGAGATGTTAGTTACGCTTCTTATATTTGGATTCAAGCAGCTCGGGGTACTTCAATATTCCAAAACAAAACAAAAAAATCTTGCTACATACAAAAAGGAATATAAAATGCCGTTTAAACAACCAATAACTTTGTCCTTTCATGTTTTACAGTGTCATCCAACTGTAAATTTAGCAGAAACAAAATCAGTGCAATAATATTTTCCAGTGTAATCTCAAAGTGAAGTGCTTCTCTGGAAAATCCCACTTGGGATACAGTTGCAATAAGGTCATTTTGTAAACCTTCATCTCTCCCTTGCATCTCTATGTGACACCGAAGCCTTTCTGTCCTGCTCATTCCTGAGCTACAGCATTTTGCCACATTTTGAAAACTGTTATTCAAAATGAAATATAAAAAGTCTTACATGCTTTAGATGGTAACAGAATGCCGTCTAGAACTGTGTGTGATACAGACAAAATACAGCTTAATGGCACATAGTTCTCTACTGTACATGGTTTAGATGCTGTTTTCCATCAGAGAAGTGAGATTAAAGTGCAATTTAGAGAGATTTAAGGGTTTATGAGTAGGACATTTAGATCGTTTTTCTGTTCTAACTGTGCGGATTGATGCAAAACTTTTTAAAGGCACAGTTTGCAACTAATTGTCAGTTTTCCTTCATGTATACTGTAACCGAGCAGCAATTGTATTAATCATTTTCTACATTTTACAAAAGCGTAACACTTAATAATATCTCTTTCTGTTGCATTTATATTAAGTGCTCTTTTTTCACATCACCTATGGCTTTTTCCTTACAAAAAAGGCTCTAATCTTTAATTTAACTTATATATATATAATGTCAGTAGACATCGATTTCAATTAGCTTTTGGTTGATTCAGTTAATTGTTTAATTCATATGGATAACACCATATTTTACAGTATCGTTGTTACATGTACTTGAAACAGTATATCAAGTACATATTTTCAGCTAATATAACTGTAAATTCAAGGCAAGACACTGCAGGTGAATGAGATTTAAAAAAAAACTTATCACCATACTTTCATAGTCAGTTGATTATGTAACCCTTCTGGTTGTACTGCACTCATCCTGTTCTGAGCTGGGATCAAACCAGCGATTCTTCGTATGGGAGTGGGTTGCTCTAACAAGGAGTCTAAAGACTATGGCCTCTAGCCAGGGCCGGCGCGTCCATAGAGGCGACCTAGGCGGCCGCCTAGGGCAGCAGTATAGAGAGGGCGGCATCCGCGACACCTCTCTTACCACCCGCGTCCTCAGTTATGTCCGCGACACCTCCCTCACCACCCGCGTCCTTAGATATATTTGCGCATAGACGACAAAATAGAGAGGGCGGCGTCAGCGACACCTCCATCAGCACCCGCGTGTCCTCAGTTATATCCGCGCATAGGGCGGCAGAATTGAGGTCCGCGACACCCGCACGTCCTCAGTTATATCCGCGCATAGGGCGGCAGAATAGAGAGCGCAGTGTCCGCGACACCTCCCTCCCTTCCTCCCTCAGGACCCGCGCATCCTTAGTTATATCCGCGCATAGTGCGCTGGAATAGAGGTCCGCGACACCTCACTTCATTTTCATAACCGGTCACTTTCGTTTTCACGTTGGGGTTGAGGGCGGCATGATCGTCCTCTGCCTAGAGCAGCAGTTCAGCTTGCTCCGGCCCTGCCTCTAGCGCCTGTCACTAGAGAACCTTTTGAGGTCAGAGGAGTAAGGTTTACCTGCACAGCACTTCACTGGCTGGCCACACTCACCCCCCTAAACCTCACTCCCATCCGGGTCACGGCACCAATGTAACCCCGCCGGTCCTACTGCACTCTTCCCGTTCTGAGATGGGATCGTGATTCTTCGCATGGAAGTCGGTTGCTTTAACAAGGTGGCTAAAGACCATGGCTCCTAGCGCCTGTCGCAAGAGCATGTTGCGTTCACACCAGACTCAAGCGTCAAGCGTGAGTGATTTACATGTTAACTCAATGCAAAGATGCGGATGAATCTGCGCGAGTTGAGCATTTTGCACGACCAAATAAGCGTACCTAGACCTGCCTGAAGAGGTGGTCTCAGTACGCTTTCAAACGAACCCTGGAGCGGTTCGTTTGTGGTGAGAATATGATTCGAAATAAAACAGGTCCAACCGCAAAAAGTACTGCGCCTTTTGGACTAATCCAGCTGCCATAGGCCGATGCGCTGTGCATTATGGGATATGGAGGAAAAATATTTGATGACAGCTCTTTACCAACAGAGAGAGAGAGAGAGAGGGGAAAACATCACCTGATGGATCGTTGGTAATATTTCTGCAAGATGATCATGTCGCAGTTTAGCTAAATTAATTCACGCCTCCTCCTGAAGTGACAAGCGATGCATTAAAACATTGTTTTCCACCAGCAGCCGCGCTTCATTCTCGAAATGAATAGTTTGTCTAAAGCAGGGATACAATCAGTCAGCGCAGTCGTCCCTCCAGAGTAATAACGACATTTTGTGTCTGCCGGTTTTGTTTACTTGCGGGAGTTCATTGGCATTTTCCTGCACGTAAATTCTAACCAATCAATAAGCAGTAAATATGTTCAACAACATCTGGCCAATGAGAGATGTGGATTTTGTCAGATGACTGCATTTTGGTTCGTTTCAACTGGTTCGGACCAAAGCCAGCAGTGTGGTGTGAAAACGACCCAAAGACGGCAGAAAATGCAACAATGTATTATTTATTGCCCTCGGTCCAGACCAAATGAAGCGAACTACAGATGTGAACTATGTGTGAAAAAAATCTTAATAGTGAGTTTTGATTGTATTCTTTTCATTGTCCTGAAATTAAAGCCAAAAAAGGCCCAAAATCTTAAAGTTTTAGCCTGAAGTGTCTCGCCTTAAAAGCAAAGTTCACCCAAATTGTACATTCCCTCATTATCTACTAATCCTCAAGAGTTTCCAAACTTTTATGAATTTTTGTTGAACAAAAAAGAAGATATTCTGAAGAATGTTGGAAACCAGCAACCACTGACATCCATAGGATGTAAAAAACAAGTACAATGGAAGTCAATAGCTGCTGATTTTAAGCATTCTTCAAAATATCATCTTTTTATGTTTACCGCAAAGAAGAAAGCAACACATTTGGAACAAGTGGAGGGTGGGTAAATGACAGAATGTTTAATTTAGGGTGAACTATCCCCTCAAATATACAATTGCACTGTAACAAGGACACTGTAATATACAGTGTGTTTCACCGCTGACCTTTGGTCTATCATTGTGACGGAGGCTTTCCCTCTCAAGGTTGATCTAGTTTCAGTTCTAAGACTATATATGAATCGCAAGTGCATGTTGGCAAGGATGTCCAGTAAGAAAGACAGGGCACAGTGATGGTGTTTGACCTTACACTCATTCTCATCCTTACACACATTCTCTGAGGTGAGTTGTCAGTGTAGATGTGCACTAGGGTCATAATTTAGCGTGTGGGTTGGAGATGATTTCTGCAGGGTGGTCTTTGATGGGGAGGTCTTTGCTCTCTCCTACATCTGTGCTCTCACAGCTGCTCTGAGGAGACTCAGGGGGCGGCTTGTAAAGCAGGGTGGCCAGCAAGAAGAAAAAAGTGCCTAAAACCTGTGAATGAGAGAGAGAAATTGAATTTGTGATAAAAATGGCCCTCAATTTCATTTAAAGTAAACATATAAGGTTGCTGTGAATGTGATCTGTAAGTAAAATGCTATTTTGTACCACAGGTCCAATAGACAGGACAAATTAAATCTAGGTAATGCAACCACATAAAAAGACTGTTAAAGTATCTTAAAATAAATCCTGTTCTTTTCAACTTTCTATTCATCGATGAATCCTTAAAAATATTATAATGTTCCCATAAATAATATTAAGCAGTGCTAACTACTTAATTTTTTTATTTCTTTTAAAGAAACAAATGGAGATTATTTGTTTTTTTGTTTTTTAACCAAGATTTGCCAAAGGTACCCATAAAAATCACTTAGTGTAACAGGTTATTTGCTGATTAGCTTACATGTAAAAAAGCAATATAAACACTGGCATTCGCTGTTATTTTCTGTTCAACCTTTTCTTCTTTTGGTGAAAATATAATACATAATGAAAACATTTGTTAAATAAGAAAATTTG